>NW_006287462.1:1642303-1671349 GCF_000327345.1 Myotis davidii | reverse complement strand
TCTTATTCTAAATAAAAAGAATTGTAATTTTAGTTTATAAAATAAGGAGATGCTTCCAGAACTAATCTATGGCTGACTCAGATTCATTAAGGACACTGGGAATGAGGGTAGTTACTTCATTTCTACCCTAAAGTGGATCTGGACATACCTCATTTTATTGTGCTTCACTATATTGAGCTTCACAGAAGTGCATTTTTTACATTTTGAAAGCAAGACCACCCACCAGCAAAAAGATCATGAATTATTTTATTGCAATACTCACTTTATTGTGGCGATCTGGAACGGAACCCACAATATCTGATGTCTGTACTTGTAGGCTAAGACCATTAGGATGTGTTAGTGTGAACCAAATGTCAGTGGGATTTGTATAGGTTCATTAATTAACATGCAAAGCACTGGATTTTCTACCTAGAGCTGTACCAGGAGGCAAAGAAGGATTCATAAGTAAAAATGAAAGTTTCCTAACAGTGTTTTGACTTGATACAATAAGGCTAAAAACAAATGGCACACAAACCCTGGTTGGTAAATTTGATTCTTACAGGGACATGGGTTAATAATCTGGAAACTACCCAGAGTTGATCAAGCAACTAAATATATTGTAGAAAATGAGAGTAAGATTTATCTTGGTAGAAGAAGTTACAAATAATATAGGGAAGAAGGCTAAAATGGTGCTGGATTGGAGTAGGAGATGCCAGTATGAAGTCATTTATATCTATATGGGCACATGGATTTGTGTATATATAATATCTCCTAGCTCTGTCTACATGAGAGTTCTAAGAAGTAGTGACACCTCAGAAGCAATGAGCACATCTTAGTATTCAGAGTTTGATTTCTAAAAGCTATTATCCAATAAAAGGAACCAGGGCTCCTTAGAAAAGTGGTTAATTCCAGGGCTGGGGCAGAAAAAACAACACCACCACGATGAATCTGAGTCATATTGTAGTGCCAGAAAATAAAGTTGTTTAAAAACGAAAAAGGAACATACCCAAGGAACACAGCAGACAACTGAAAGAGATGGCACAATTTGAGCAAATAATAATAGCTGTTAGCCCAAATAAAAAATAACGACCTTTGAGTTTATATGATAAGAATAATGCACCTCCCTCTAAATAAAAGCATGTGTACATACATGTATACATACATGGGAGAGAAGAAACAATTCTTCCTTACAGAGGAATAGTTCTAATTAATAAATAGAGGAAAAGAGAAAATTGTCATTAGAACACCACAGTAATAACTGCTGCAAGATTCACCAATGAAAGCTAAAATTAGTGGGTAAAGTTAAGCTGCATAACCTCAAAGAAACTGTCTAAAATAAATATACTTTAATTTCACAGGGAAATATAGAAACTTGATAGTGGAAGGAGCTTGGCAAACTACACCTTGACCAAGACACCATGGTTAAAATTACTGGTAATAAGAGATACTGACATAAGAGATGTTGTTCAGTATGCTGCACCGAGAAGGAAACATTACATTTATGGCATTCTTCCCAATTATGCATATCCTCTGACTAATCATGCGAAACATATCAGACCAATACAGATCATAGGACTGTGTGCAAAATAACTGACCTATACTTTTCAAATTCAAGGTTACTACAGACAATAAAAAATAAAATTAAAAACCATCACAGGAGGAGGAAAAATGGCGGAGGTATAAACGGACGTGTCCTGCACTTGTCCTGGAGCAGATAAGGGTGAGCAGCTGAAACGGGTAACATACAGCCCGAATAGGCCGAGGATTTTCAACTGAGAGACTGTCTGCAGCTAGGAAAGACCGAGAACCCCCAGGAAAAAAAGGACTGTGTGTGTGGGGGGGGAGGTTGGGGGTTAATGGGGGGGCTAAGGACACATTTGTAATACCTTAATAATAATAAAAAAAGGAAAAAAACACACAAAAAAACAAAACAAAACAAAAAAAAACCATCACAGTTTGGGAGAGATTAAGGAAACAAGACAACTGATTAGATCCTAGAGCAGAAGACATTAGCAAAAAATTGATGAAATCTGAATAAAGGCTGCAGCTTCTCTAATAGTATATTATACTAATAGTTTATCTAAATAGTATATTATACTAATGTTATTCTAGTTTTGATCATTGAAATATCATATAAGATGTTAACATTAGAAGAAGCTGATTAAAGGGCAAGTGGGGATTATCAATACCCTACTGTAAGTCTAAAATTAACTCAAAATAAATAGCTAAAGACAAGTAAAATATACAGAATAAGTGGAAGTGGCCACCAATTCTGGTTCTCTTGCTAAAGGTAACCAGAACTTTCATTAGGGCATGTCTTTATAGGCATCATAATAACTGTTATAATAATAAAGGCTCAATAAAATAGTAAAACTTTTTCTGATTTCAAGCATCATACAGTTAGTTCAAGAAAACATACCTATGGGAAATTACTGGAGAATAATTTACTAGGCATTGTTTCAATAATTTTGCACTGGAAAAAAAAGGGATTTAATATAAGCTAAATGTTCTATAAGCCCTGGTCATTTTGTGTCCAGCCCTTTGCCTGGTGGCTGGGAGTAATGAAAGGGCGTTTGTTACTGGGCTCCCAGTCCTTGTAGCACTTTCCTGCTTAGGTCTCTCATTTCAGTATCACACTTAGCTCCCAGCTCCTAGTACCTCCTTTCTGGGACTGAGCTGAATAACTTGAACTAATTTATTTGAAATCCTTCTGGGAGGAAGGATGAAATGCTTATTAGGGATACTTTATGTACAGAAATTTCATTATATAAATTACTTAAATTAATTAAAATAGAGAAACCTAATGACTAATGTTCAAATTCCATTAACTAATTTAGAGAGACAAATGAATTCCCATGCCTTTCTGCATGCTTTTCTTAATGCTTCTAGCAGTCAGTAACTTCCTTTATAAGAGTTTATCCTGAAAAAAATTACCTTTCTTTTTTTTAGTCTTTGGCAAGGTCCAATTTTATGGACTACCTTTTTCAGTGTCTCCTACTTTAAGTAACTCAGTGTTTGAAACCTACCATCTGTTAACAAATAATGTTCTCACCGTGAAGGCAGTGATTCTGTTTATTGCTATGTCATAGGATGAGAAACCAAGAAACGAATAGAATAAGAATAGAAACTGGAGAAGAGCAAATTCCACAGGAAAGAAATTATATGAAATGAACAAGCATGAACAAACCGTATTTGCTGCTATGAGATTCAGGGTAAAAGAATGTGAAGTACAACTATGTTAGTTAAGGCTGTAAGAATGTAGAAAGGGAAGAAAATATTACAAAGGTGATCTTATTGTCCTTTTATTTTAAATGGGAATTATTGGTGCATTTTCTTCAATATGATGTTAGATATAAGTCCTTTGAAGCTCTGGAAATAGGCATAAAAATGGTCACTTAAGATATAAGCAAGCATCACAAAATAATGTAGATGAAAGGAAATCCAATAGAGGAACTCTCAACTGTATTAATGACTTCAACTAAATATAGTCTATTAAGCAAAGCTTAGATATTATAGTAATGATAATAATTCTAACTTTTACTGGTGTTGGGGTTTGAATTGTGTTTTAAGTGCATTGTTCTTTTATTTTTTCCTGACACATCTATTATATTGATAGTAAAGCAAAGTTTTTGTGTTTCCTTTAATACCATAAGGGTTCCTTAGCTGCACCTACCACAAAAATAAGCTCACCTTGACCATTCCCAACATCCAATTTGCTTCTTTTGCTAAGTGTGTCCAAATTCAACTGGGCTCTTGAAAACTGGCAAAATTTGTAAGATCTACATTGTTCATTCAGCAACAATAAATGCTTCTGAGTGTCTACTATGTAAAAAGCTCTGTTCTAGGCCCTAAGGATAGAGTAGTAAATGAGAACACACAAGAACTCTGCTACTCGGGGCTTACTTTTAATGTGGGGAACTTAAAAGTAAGAGCGTTCAGAAGAAGAGCTCCAGAAGTGATGCAGAGTGAGTGAGTGGAGAAGAGTGCCTTTAGAAAGCGTGCTCAGGGTAGACCTCTTTGGAGATATGACTTTTGAAATTGGTCCACAAAGATGGGAAGGAGTCAGAAGACAACGTTCATAGGAAGAATGTTCCAGACGGAAGGAGGAGGATGTACAAAGATGCTGCAGTGTGAAAGAGCCTCTGTTTCTGAAAAATAGACCGAAGGCCATTGTGGCTGGAGGGTAATGAAAGGTGGGAGAATATTAAAAGATTTTGTGGGAAAAGTAGGCACGAGCCTTGAGGCCATAGTAGAAATGTGGGCTTTATTGTGAGACTAATGGAAAATCATTAGAGGGTCCTAATGGAGAACTGCTGTTATTTGATTTGCATTTCAAATAGATCGTTTTGTCTAAGGATTAGGAATGAATCAGAAAACCAGAGGTAACCAGGAAAAACAGGGGACTATTGAGATAATCAGTGTGAGAGATGACACAATTTGGAATAAGATAGTTTTAGTGGAGATGGAAAGACATTGATGGATTTGGGGCATATTTTAAATACAAAGAAGCAGTATACAAGATCCTATATAGCTACATCTCCACTAATACTAGTCATTACCCAGCTTTCTGATTTTTTTTCCATATTGGTAGATATTTCATTTTGTTTAATTTTTATTTATTTCATTACTTCTGTGTTTTTGCCTCCTTCTTATGCTTGCCAGCTTTATGAAGATTCCATTTCTGTAAATGCCAATTAATAACCTTTGCCTAATTTTCTATGGTTTCCTGTCTTTTACTTACTGACAGGCAGAATTCCTTGTACATTCCAATATTATTTCCTTGTATTTTGAGGATAAGTTCTACTTGACCATAATATGTTTTATATTATTGGATTTCAATTCAATAATATTTAGTAGGTTAGGTGTACTAAGTGCACTTTGACTTACAATATCTTCAACTAATGATGGATTTATGAGACCATTGTAAGTCTAGAAGCGTCTGTACACTGTCCCAGGGTAGAAGGGCTCAGAAGAGCTGTGATGAGATTGCCAACTGTTAAATTTTACACCGGAGGAAACATAGATAATTAATGGATTTTCTCCATCTGGTGAGCAACCACATGGGTTGAGATAGAAACAAATCACATACACAACTGCAGGCAAAAATTGAATTGGACTTGCTATACTAGGACCAATTATTCTAAATGTTAATGATTTTCATCCCTGAGGGGTGGAACTATGTGTATTTCTTTCCCTCACTTCCTTCTAACACTGTGAATTATCAAAATGCTCACAATGAAGGTTTATCAGATGTACACTATAATAACACACGTTTTAGGTTGAGTACATGTAGCTTTCCTACAGTCAACCCTCTTTATTAAGTGAAACAAGAAAAAATGTTCTTTCTGCTAAAGCAAATAAAAGAGATGCTTGAAGGAGATAAAATTAGCCTTAAAGAAAGTATGAGAAATTATGTGACTTTTTGCCCAAGAGGAATAATCGAAAGTTAAAAAGAAGCTAGCCTTGAAGAAAGTGTATTGAAATGGTTTCAGTTCTCATCAAGTTGAAATGATACATATTTGATATAACTGGAAGATTCACTAGATAAATTAACTGAGTACTTTTAATATATATTATTGATTTTTTACAGAGAAGAAGGGAGAGGAATAGAGAGTTAGAACATCGATGAGAGAGAAACACCAACCAGCTGCCTCCTGCACAACTCCTACTGGGAGTGTGCCCACAACCAAGGTACATGCCCTTGACCAGAATCGAACCTGGGACCTTTCAGTTTACAGGCTGATGCTCTATCCACTGAGCAAAACCGGTTTGGCAACTCTGAGTACTTTTATAGGTATCTAGATAGGAAAGGAAGCTTGCCTAATCTTTCTCTACATATGGAATGCAAGGTATTTTTAGTGAATTTTCAAATTATCTTGTGCTTGATCAACTTAACTAAAAACGTCAGCCCTTCTTTGTATTTAAAATAAAATACTTATTTCCAGTATGATAAAGGACATAGTTGACTATGAAAAGAATTCATAAAGTATAAATTGTTTTGATACAATTAAAAGGGACAAAGAGAATGACTCGTAAGTTTAATGTAATAATAGCTCTTCTACCTTTTCTAAAGAGTAGAGAGTGCCTTTAAAAAACATATTTTAAAATAGCTATATTGTTGAGTAATTAAATAATTACTCCATGGCATTTTAATTCTTTTTGTTGGGTAGGTGTTAATTTCCTTATTCTTTCTGTGTCTGCAATTCTGAGTATGCTATTCTATATGTGATAGAAACAGTATGTGTCAACTATTTTAGTTTATGATAGTTAAGATTAATCAAAAGAAAGGAAGATGTAACATCTTGTCTTTATTTTTTCGTCTGGATGTTCTGTGCAGCTATCTTTATAATTATCAATTTTTTTATCTGCCACAGTGATGCGAGGGAATTTTAACATCATATTCTTCCTTCACCAGCCTTTTACATCTTCCACTGAACAGATAGAAAACCAGATCAAGTTTTAGCCTAGTTGCTCCGTAGCACTTATGCTGAGAAAAGTTTTCAAAGATCTAGTGAGTAGATAAAATAGTAACCATTATTTTTCCCCTCCTGGGTTCCTGATCCATAAAGCAATTCTCCATGCACTCATCAAACATCTCTTTGAATGTAAGCTCTTTTAAGTTGTATTAAATAAATAGTATACTACAGTGTTTTTTTTTCACCCCTTTTCATCTCATGGCACACATAAACTAATTACTAAAATTTTGTGGCACACCCAAAAATATTTTTTTGGCCGATCTGACAAAAAATAGGTATAATTTTGATCCACTCACAACAAATGGCTGTTTTGTTGGCTGTAGTCATTTTGTTAAGTTGACAATATTAAGAGAAAAGAGGCCAGTGCTAAATTTTCATGTTTTGTATGTTTGAAAAATTCTTATGGCACACCGGTTGAAAGACGATGGTATACTATGCTACTGTCCAGTCAAAGAGTAATAGGTACCAGATTTATACTCCTGAAACTACTAAAGAAAAAAGCAAAATAGATGGAAAAAAATAAGGCACTTGAGAAAGCAAGCATCAGGAAATAGCGATCCCTGAGTGAAGAGAAAGAAATGAAGTAAGCCCTATTATTGCCCTGGCTTACTGCATGGGGAGTGTTTTCAGACTCTAGGACAGGCAGCAGGAACCCAGGCATAGTCTGGCAGTGCCCCTGAGTTAATGAGATGACCTTGGGAGCCTAGAAAAGCCAAAGAAGCTAGAGTTAGAAGAGCGTACTGGTAGAGAGGAGATAGCTTTAGAGAAAAAATCCTGAAGACCTTGTGTAGGTTCCTATCAAGCATTGAGTTGAGTACTGATAAGTGCATATCTGTGAAAAAACTACTGAAAGCCCAGAGAATAGTCTTTTAAATGATTAGAGGAAATAGTATGTAAAGTTCACTCAAAGCTAGAAATATTGCCTCTTCTCATAGAAAAAGTTAAAATATATATATCATCTTCCTGTAGACATCAGTTTGAATGATAAGGATCTTGCCTCCGTAACAGGGACAAGTGAGCCCTAGATTAAATATAGCACTTATTCAGCCTAACAAAACTTAAAGGCAAGACTCTAAAGGATTAAACTTTTTTCTAGCTTAAGCCTGTCACAAACAAGTTTTAAGAATATGAATGGAAATATGAAAATATTTAGTGCCCAAACAAGTAAAATTAACCACACCTGGTATCCCTTCAAAGAAGAGATACCAGACACACGAAGACGTGCAAAAATACAATTTCTCTCCTCTGTGTCCATGGCTCTTGCCATGTGATTTCGAGTTGCTCCCATCAAGAAATGGATTCTACTTTCAGATCCATTAAATGGGGGCTTGCATTGCGTCCTGCTTTGGCCAATGGAAGTGACAGTGTACACTTGTGAGCTTAGATACCCAGACGGCTTTATGCTTTTGCTTTCTCTCTTAAAAACCTGTCCAGATTTGACGTGAGCCTGAGCTTGCCTGCTGGCTGTAAATGAGTCTTTGCTGTTGAGACAATTCTTGACCAATCAGTGCCCGGCAACCAGGCAGCTCTCCACAAACACGTAACAGCCCAGCTGAAAGCAGAACCACCAGTTAAGACCAGCCCAAGTCACCAACTCACTGAATCCCGAGGTAAGTAAATGGTAACTGTTTGAAGCTACCACTTTCTGGAATGGTTTGTTAAAGAACAAAAGTTAAATGACCCACATCCCTTGTTGTCTTATTGGCCTGAGTGGGAGTGGCTATGAAAACAGAATGGGCTAAGTGAGGAAAAGAGATAGAAAAATAATGGTTCAGTTAGGAAAAAAGAGGGAAGGGATATTGGTAGGCAAACAACTGTGTGCATTATAGCAAATTGTTCCTTGCAAATTAAAATAGTACTTATTGCTAGGCTAACGTAGCATTGCAAACAGTGATGGATTTTTAACTAAAGAGCAGTTACTGAAAGGGGAGAAATTAATTGCACTTTTGTGGTGATATCTTTTTAATTTAATTCTCTCTCACTTATTAGCAGGAAAAAATCTGCTTGGGGCTGTTTTAAAAACCTAGTACTGGGGATTATAATTTTATTTACTTTGTTTATGAAGAGTTCACTTTACATAATTACATGAAAAATATTACCCAGCAGATGTGTGTTTTCAATAACATTCTATTTGAGCTTTCTAATATAGGGAATTTTTCAAATTGATTTTAAATAAAAGTCATTTAAAAGAAGGGTGAAACTTGTATGCATATCCTTCCTGCCAGAATTATCAATAATTAGAGTGTGAAGGAGACATAAAGAATAAAAGAAAGTAAATTACTCTTCAGTGTATAGGAAACCTATAATTTAAACTCTCGTCTCATTTATTTGCTTTCAGAGGATGTGATTTTGATGGATTGTGCTTCAAAGCAATTATAAAGCTTTCATTGGTGGTATTTGCATGGCTGATTTTATGAATCTTGTCAACCTCTGGCCTGGTATGTTGTTGCTGAAAACATCTGGTGCTTTTCTTTTTTTCTTTTAAGGACATGACCGTGAAGCTAAAGATTCTCATATTTTTTAGCTTGTGCCTGTTAGGATATTTCCACTTGACAGTAGTGTCCAAAGCAAGATACCTTCTTGTAGCTCAGAATAATAGAAAGCCACAGGTCCCTATACTTTGTTAAAATATAAATCCAGACTGTAGGTAAGTGTTATACATTCCCTGTGCTTGTTCTTCCCCCTAGGAGTTTTCTTTCCAGATAGGAAAAATAAAAATATTGGAAAAGTTTCTTCTTTACATTTTTACAGAAAAATATATAACAACAAATGGTCCAGGTACAGTTTTTTACTAATAATCTATGTTTCTAAATAATCACACACAGCATTCAGCACTCTAAAATACCTAGGGGCTACAATAAGCCTAAATAACAGCAGATAGGGTGAGTTTGTGGATGTCCAATGCCTAGAATAGAACACCATGGTGGCATCAGGATTTTGGACATTTGTGTCAGAACATCAAGCAAAGAACTGGGGCCACTCTACCAAGGGCCTAGGGTAAGTCATATACTAACAGAGAAACAGATGGGATAAAACAAAATGAATATATATATATGCCAGGGTATTACACAGAGTTAATTCTAGACAGAGTAGTAATAGCCGGAATATGACAAGTACCTTGGGGACAAACTTGTTGATTTGTGTATTTGTGTATTATCTCAGTAACAAATTCTTTCTTACTTCCTGTTAAAGGGATTCATACTCATATTCTTTCTGTGAAGAATCAACACCCAAACTAGGCAGGATGGATACTCTAGATAAAAGTAAATAAGAATGTGAACAAAACAGGGTACTGAGTAAATAAAGAATAGACAATTTCCTGCTTAGGAAAAGTCAAAGTCCATGTTTGTTTCTACTAGTCTCACCTTATCTCTCACTTCTCTGCATTTTCTTAATCTCTCTGACCAGTTGTTTCTTTCAACCTTTCCTTTGTGGATACCCAATTCAATAATGGCCTTTCTACTATTCCTATATCCTCAGAACCATCAGAAGGTACATAAGAGATAGAAGTGATAGATTCTACTGGGGAACGTATATTTGGTACTAGTGTAACATCATAGATTACTGCACTCATTATGTAAAACCTTTGTGGCTTGTGATAGCCTTTAGCATTGACATGTGGTCATTGGTGAATCAAAAGGAAAAGGAGAAGAGAGGCATACAACATCTTCACATCACATTGTTTAGTCAGCCACCTATTCTACCTATGCATAATGCCCAATTGCATTCAGAAAATGAAATTTATTTGGACAAGTTGTGTTTGATATGTAGACCAGGGCTTATAAACAAATTCAAATGCAAATAAAGCAAATGTGTGAGATGACCAGGTATGACAATACAATCACTTCTTATAGATAGGGGAACCAGGGGTGGGTGGCGGCGGGGGGCAGGACCGGCTGAGGGCAGCTGGGGAAGATGGCTCTGATTACAGGCCAGGCCTAGGGACGGTATCCCGCATGAATTTCGTGTGCCAGGCCTCTGGTATGATATAATGTGAGTAGAGCTAAGCGCTGTGAAGCAAAATACAACACAGAAAGGAAATGTTGTGTGCAAAGGGAGATGTTGCAGTAACAGTTTTGGTAGGAAGGTTGGGGAATTTAGGAGGTGAGCTTCGAAGCAGAGACCTAAATGAGCGAAGGTTTAGGAGAATGTTTCAGAGAAATAAAACCGGCCAAATTGCTGAAGCTGGTGTGACTAGAACTGAATAAGTGGAGGGTCAAACTCCCTAGGGCCTTGTAGGCTGGGGTAAAGATGTAAGCTTTATTCCAAGACCTTGGGAAGACATGTTTGATCAGGGGATGGTCCTAAAATCAGTTAGTTTATGAAAAGCTCATCTGAAAGCTTTATATATTTGAGACTCAAAACAGTCAAGTAATGAAGCAATGAACCAGCCACTCTGGATGGACTGGCATCTGAAACCTCCAGTCTCAGAGCCTGTTGTGCTCGTGTTCCTTTATCCTTGTTTTGGCAAATATTAGATGCTTTTACCTTAGTTACAGTAAACACATAGGCCTATCAATGATGAGATGCAAGGTATTTCTTTTTTTTAAATGTATTTTTATTTATTTCATAGAGGAAGAGAGAGGGAGAGAGAGATAGAAATATCAATGATGAGAGAGGATCATCAATTGGCTGCCTCCTGCATGCCCCACACTGGGAATTGAACCTGTAGCCCAGGCATGTGCCCTGACTGGGAATTGAACCATGATCTCCCAGCCATGGTGCAATGTATTTCTTATCTAGGAAAAGATTAAAAATAATCAAAGGAGTGAATCTATCATTGTGGAGATGAGTCATGAAGGCGTTCTGGTACAGGAAAATCTCTGTATTCCTGAGAAATATGCCATTCAGGATCCCAGTTTTTAAGACCAGTTTTGGAATTATTAGTATGCTTACTTTGAACTTCTCAACTCAATGAAGTCTGAGGAAGTGCAAATATCAATGTATTGGATCAGAGTTCCTCCACTTCAGTACTATTGACATTTTACTGGACTGTTTGACATTCTTTGCTGAGGGGAAATTCCCTGTACATTTATAGGATGTTTAGGAACATCCCTGGCCTCTACTATTAAAAGTTAGTACCTGCTATGCCTATCTTCCTTGCCATGCTCTTCCAGTTAAGACAATAAAAAGATGTCCCTAGAAATTGCCAAATGTCCCCTGGGAGGAAGCTGCCCCAAGGGAGAACCACTGTGTTAGATGATAGAAGTAGTATATACGGTCTCTTCTACATACAAACATGAACAGGAACACACGTGCACAGCAAAACAGTGTTGGGAACCCAGGGCAAGTTGCCAACCCTTTATATCAAGAACATACTCATCATTGAATCTTAGCAAAACCTGGTTGAACTGTTTTTTACCCTAATTCAAGTGGTTTCTATGGCCCAGAGATGACAAACTCAAGCTCAAATGTGACAAACCTGATATCACCCAACTTACTAGTTATTAGTAGAGGGTTGGGGATTAGACTCAGGTAAGCCTGACTCCAAAGCCTGTTTTCCTTCTCATACATTATTCTCCATCTTGCCAAGAATACCAAGGCAATACCATGTGTGAGACAGCTTTTATATGGCATAAATTCAGATTGTAGTTGGAAAATGTGATAACCATTAGCAATCTCTTCCATAATTCATTTCTTTTTCCAAATAACTGTAGCTCTTATTATGAACAGTAATTGTTGTAGTAATAAATTTTACTAACAAGTGGCATCTATCAAGGACTCTCCATATGTAAGACACTCTGATAAATGTCCCATGGGGATGGTCTGATTAAATCCTCATAGTAACTTGTTGAGCTAGATTCCATTATTGTCCACATTTTACAGATAAAAATAATAATTAGAAAGGAATATCATTTTTGTTTACTAAATGATTGGCTCATTATTAAGTCCTTCACGTGGATTTAATCCTCATAACACTTGTATGAGGCAGAAAGTATTTTTCTTTCCATTTTTTTTTCAGTTGAGAGAACTGACACTTGGAAAAATGAAGTAACCACTCAGAATAAAGCTGAGAAGTGATGCAGCTGGCATTGAAATCTGTGTTTGTCTGACCCATTGTCTGCTAGCATAACCATGTGTCATGCTTTCCTGGTATCAGTAGTACATTTATTAAAAAAGTCAAACAATTATTAGGAAATGTAAAATGCCTTTCCTCTTACAAAAAGATAGCAATAAACACTTTTGAAGTGCTTTTTTTTTCTTTTTAACATTAAATCTCCGGTAGAAATATCTTTCTTAGAAATGTGCTCTATCTTTGCGTGATCTCTCCCCTTTCTTCCATACCTCCCACTCCTCCCACCAGGGGCTCAGGGTAGAGTGGAGAAAGTGAGAAGGCATGGAATAAAAGGAAATGTCAACCAGTCAGAGTTGCCAGCAGGCACAAAAGGTGAGGAGCCACGCTTGCTTTGGCGAGCCAGTAATGCTTATGTTTCCATCACACACTGTCTCCATCCCCTCTTCCAAGCGCCATCTGAAAGTGTCCCCATTAGAAACACAAGGGAGCAGCCTACCGTGGAACACATTCTCCCTTTAAATACCGGTCCTGGAACAGACTTCAGTTTATCAAACCAAGATTGCAGCTTGATGCTTTCTGTCTCACTGAACAATTATTAAAAATACATTTTTTGCCATTTTTTGTTGTTGTTGTTCAGGGTCCCTTCTGTCATTCCTCACAGAGACAGCAAAGTTATCAGTACTGCAGTAAGAAACAGAACGGTCTTTACTTTTGCATCCTATTAAAATGGGCCTAAAAATTTTCATACCTAGAGCTCGTGGCATATGTCCTCTTGTTCCGGTATAAGAGAGCTGGATAAATCAGCTAGTGATGAACCGTGAATGATGAATACTGAGAGTGTATCTATTAAATCAGCGGTTATATAATACAATGACCTCACAAGGCAGACCTGTAACTGAAATGGGTGAAGTGGGACATATAAGAGATGGTCAGGAGAGTTGGGGAGAGCGGTCTAAATCTGAGCATGTGTGGTTTCTCTGAATCGGGTGCTCATGACTCAACGCTAGCAGATATTTGCTATGCAGGAATGTGGGCTCTGTGTTGCCAGATTTTATGACTTATAAGAGGAGCCGGAAATCCATATTTTCAAGTTAAATTTTCTGACTTTAAAATGTTGGCAAATGTCTTCCTCCTTTTAAAAAACACTATTCAGGCTGCTCATATGGTTCCTTACTTACATTGGATGAATATCGATTTCAGAATGTGGGAGGTTTTGTGGTAATTTGTACACCACTCTATTGAGGAAAACTTTCATGGTGGCTTGATACACCTCAGTATTTGAATGCACATTTGACTGGGCATTGTTTGGGGGATAAGAGCTTGTTACAAATTCAGAAGCACAGGAATTCCAATTAGTAGGTCTGAGGTGGAGTCCAGGGATTCTGCTGTGGATAGTACAATGAACATACTTTGCAAACTATCTTAGAAAGCGGAGGAAGGAACCCATTCGATCAAGAGTTGGCAACCTATGGTCCATTGACTAAATTCAATCGTTGCCTGTTTTTGTAAATAAAGATTTATTAGAACACAGCCATATCCATTTTCTCACATTGTCTATAACTGTATCATGCTACAAGGGCAGAATTGAGTATTTATGATAGAGACTCTATGGCCCTCAAAGCCTAAAATATTTACTGTCTGGTTCTTACATAAAACTTTGCTGACCCTGCTGCCTTAGCCCAAATGGGCCCTATGTCTCGAAAGCTCAATAAAAGCATGACTTCTTAATATTTTCTGGGTTCACAAAAAACAGATAAAAGAGCTATATTGCTAATGATGTTGATTTATAATTCAGTTTTTTCCAAACTCTTTCTCCTAAGCAAAGACTATCTTGTTGCTATGACTACACTTACATAAAGCTATAGAGAAGAAAAAGGCAACAGAAAACTTATGAAATGTTAGACCAGAGAAAAGGACAGTAAAAGGCTTGTGATTTGGCTTTGACTTGGGCAGGGCTATAAACACAAGCCTGTTCACATTCTCCCCAGAGGTGAGACAGGCGCTTATGACTCCGAGGCCCCCGCTCCTCCAAAAGGCCGTCCCCCAGCACAGCCTCCACAAACACCATCTGTGTGTGTGAGGGAAGAATTTCACAAATAAATGAGTCATATGCCAGAGCTTTTCACTTGTCAGCAGTGTAGATAATGGGTTTATAGGATTAAAAAATAGATCAGTGTTGAATTTCTTTTGCCTTTCCCTAAAAATATATATCAATCATATTGTGACTGAATAATCCCACAGAATTTCAATAGCTTTTATATTTGTTATTTCATTAACAGTCATGTAAGCCAGCTACTCTGCTGCTTCCATCTCAGTGAATGGCATCACCAGGAACTCTTTTCCTGAAGCTAAAACTCCCAGGCTCCAACAATTTCATCCTTTCCCTCTTAGATCACCTCTGCAGGCACTTCTCAGCCCCATGCTGCCACTCTGGTCCCAGCCACTATCATTTCTTGTCTGACCAACTGTAGTCACCTTCTTAGGTATCTCCTGCCTACATGCTTTCCTGCTAACACCATACCTTCCACTCAGCAGCCAGAGTTCTCCTTTAAGAACATAGCTCAGATTAAGTCATGACCCAGCTCAAAACCCCTCTCTCGGTGTCTTCCTTTCACACTCAATTCAAAACCCCACATCCTTCCCATGGCTTGCAGTTCCAAAGATCTACCCTCATTTCCTACTGCTCAGCCCTTACTTACTCCCTGCCAGCCACCCTGGCCATCTTCTTGCTTTTCAGATGCATATACATGCTGAGTTCCTTTTTGCTTCAGGGTCTTGGCACTTCTGTTTCCATCCACCAGGAAATCTCTTCTAGAGTTTTTGTTTGGCTCTCTCTCTTTTTATTCATATATCCTTCCAGGTTGGGGGCTTTCTCTGAGCATCCATCAATCTCTACCCACTTTTCCTGCATTAGTTTTCTTCATGGCACTTATCGTCACATGACACCCTTTTATATAGTCACTTGTTTATGGATTTTCAGCATATCCTACTCACCTTCATGAGGGCAGAGAGATTATCTGTGTTATTTCCTATTTGATCTGCAACATCTAGACAAGACGTGGCAGTGTAGGCACTCCTTTTTTTTTTTTTTTACTAAATGAATAAATGAAAGAATGAATAAATTAAGTTCCAAGATTGAATTTTTACTGACTTTCCTGTTTTTTTACAGTTGCACAATTTTAAGACATCAGAATCTTATATGTAGGCCTGCCAGGACCAGTAATTTCATTTCATCCAAGGACAGATACTCTGAGTTAGGCATCTAAGATGCTATAAGAGGATTAAACAAAATAGAAATACTCAACATGTAAAAAAAAAATTCAGATCAGATTATACAAGTGAATTTTTAAAAAGAAAGGGGAAATGTAAAGTAGTAAAGTCTGAGCAATCAGATCAGCAGAAAAGCCAGGTGGGGCAGCAGTCCTTGGCGACAATACAGGTCAATGGCCATGCTGGGCCACGGACTCCAGCCTGCTCCTTTGCTAGCCCTTGGTAACTTTAGTAATTTATCCAAATGTGGCTTATCATCTCACAAACATGTGAGAGTCATGAGGCAGAATGAGGTGAATGAAGGTGACTGGACTGCTATACAATCTCTTGCTACTCATCAAGTCATCAACACACACACACACACACACACACACACACACACACACACACGCCCGGGCATCAGTTTATACAATGCCAGCACACGTCAATTAGAGAAGAGGCATTTGGCATAAACATGGTCCAGCATGATCCACAGGGCTGAAGAGTCTCATGCAATGTCCTAAACCAGCCGTGGGCAAACTATGGCCCGCGGGCCGGATCCAGCCCATTTGAAATGAATAAAACTAAAAAAAAAAAAAAAAGACCGTGCCCTTTTATGTAATGATGTTTACTTTGAATTTATATTAGTTCACACAAACACTCTATCCATGCTTTTGTTTCGGCCCTCCGGTCCAGTTTAAGAACCCATTGTGGCCCTCGAGTCAAAAAGTTTGTCCACCCCTGTCTAAACTCTACTTTGCCCTTCACATTTGTGTAGTAAATGCAGATTCCTGGGTAAAAACTCAGTGAAACAATCAAATGGTCAAAAATGATTATTCTTGGACACTGATCATTTGCATATTGATGATGGGGGGGTATAATGGAAATTGAGATAGACTATAGAAAACCCTACTAGTTTTTCAGGAAGATATTTTTTCTAACATTTTTGTCTTGTAAAATTTATACTTAATTTCCTTTAATATATACATACACATGTATTTAATATATCTATATCTATATATACTGTCACCTCATAAGAACAAAAATTTTAAATAAACTTCTATCATACTATACCTTTTCTGTAGTACTTACATAATTAAAATATGGGTTCAAAAATTATGAAATGATTGCAAGCACAAATGCAATAGTTATAATTGTCTGATAAATTTGAAATTATAAAGCAATTAAGAAAATATATTTAAAATGATAGTTCTAATTTTTTTATATTATATGTTATATTAAATTTCTCATAATAAAATCATTACAGAAAAATCAGGAGAAAAATATATACATATGTAATCCTACCTACCCAACCAATAATTATTAATAATTTGGTGTATATGCTTTTAGATATTTTTCTACTTATATGTGGTATTTTTCAGGCCTCATGTATTAACATGATGCATGCATATATGTGTGGTATTTTTTAGAGAAGTCAAGCTATACATACAATATGATAATATGTTTTTCTCACTTAGCTATATATTATAAACATCATCAGAATTTAAAAATATGCTATTTAATTTTTAGACATTTAAAGAAGTTTTATAGAAACTGTCTTTAAGTGGCACCTCAATAAAACCAACATTTCCTAAAAAAATAGGAAAAAGATATTGTCTTTTTTATATTTTAATGGTTCTATAAGACCATATGAAATATTTAGCTTTATATAACTAATTGTAGATTATTTTAATATTTAATATTTTCCAAGTTTTAAAATAATTCATGAAACAGATACAACCAGTTTAAAATAAACAAGAAATTTAAAGATAGAATTTCCTCAAGGCAAAATTCTAAAACGCAAGTAAACATGCTGAAAAAAAGTTTTCAAATACCTGTTACATACATAATGTAATACCTGTTACGTAATGTAATAAAATACATTATTTTCAACCCGTTAGAAACAAAACAAACCAGTTTCATAGATTTACACATTAATTTTTGACCAGTATATGATTGTTAGCACAGTGTTACTTCAATAACAGTATCAGCTAACGGTGGAACAGGGCCTCATGGTGACCACAGTCAAAGACAGGGATGTTGCGATCCAGCCATGCCTGGAAGTCCTACTTCACTAGGACTAATCTTGACACTGTATTTCTGATCCCATTTTGGCTCCATGTGTCTGTACACAATTACTTTAACTGGCTGGGGAAAGAGAGGTGTGTAGAATGTTCCTGCATTGTTTTTATTCAAATTACTCAAAGACTAAGAGACTCCATGTATCACGGGTCCAAAAGAGCTCCCAGAGAATGAGGTCTGGCCAGGGACACAGCTGTAAACACCTATTGCATCTCTGTGCATAGTGGTCATGTTTCTCTAAATCAAAAAGTACAGCATGTGTTCTAACCACAATATGGGAGACCTGAAATCTTTGCTTTCTTGGAAAATCCAGGAAATTCAGTCTGAATCCAGGCATTTAATTTTTGGAATTAACTTCAGCTTGAGTATTTGATTTGGGGTTGGGATTTATATTTAAATACAGGCTTTCTCTATGTTGTTGGGATGTTATAGTTGGAGGACCATGCAATGTCTTATTATCCTTTAATGCAATTTTTTCACCTAATCGATCATTGATTAATGCTTTTATTTAATCTCCTTGCATATGGAAAGTATAGTTTTGACATGATTTGCGATGGGGACAGACCTGATGAATGCTCTATTCTGATCCATTCCAAAGTGTCTGGAGGTGAAAAATATACTGCTACCAGCAGTCCGGGAGACTACCCATAGCAGAGTGCTTGGGATTGAGGGGTTTAGTCACTTGACCTCAGAAGCTAGGAGTCTCCTCAAGGTACTAGACATAATCCTGCGTGATCATAATCTGAAAGGTCGTTAGGCTACAGCTACTAATCCATGTACTCATATGTTTGGCGCTTGTCTTTCAGAATTCCTGAACAGGAGATCTGAGTTAGATGATTTTATGAAATCAATAGGGTGAAGTGATTCATGTGAGACTCCTCTGCAGACTTAATTTTCATTCCGCTACCCTGTTTCAAGGTCTAGTTTAAGTGGACAGGCCTGAACAGTTCCATGTAGGCTCTTACCTTGCGTCTGGGTTCTCTGCTGACTATTTTGTCTTATTTCAATTTGTGTAGAACAGCGATGTTGAACCTTTTTCATCTCATGGCACACATAAACTAATTACAGTTCTAAAATTCTGCGGCATACCAAAAAATATTTTTTGCCTACCTGACAAAAAATAAGTATAATTTGCATTCATTCACACTGGGTGGCTATTGTGTTGCCTGTGATCATTTTTTAATTTGACAGTCTAAGGGAAAAGAGGTCAGTGCCCCTGACTAAATACTGGGGTATTGCATGTTTTAAAAGTTCTGTGGTACACCAGTTGAATATCGCTGGTATAGAACTTAGGTAGAGAAAGGAATGCTGTTTATTAGATTTTCCTTTTCAAAGACAGTAAAAATAAGTATTATTATTAATCTTCATTTTACAGTTGAGAGAACTGAGACATAGAGAGACTGTGCAATATGTCTAGGCTCAGACACATGAACCTGAGTTCAAATCCTGACTTTTTCTCTCATGTTTCTAACAAATATAAAATGGTACCTCTCAATTATTACAAAAGAGCGTAATTATTTATCCATATAATAATTGATTCAATCCCATTTTACAAAGCAGTTAACTGGAAATGTGAATTATTCACTTAGATTTTTACTGTCTAGTTCTATAACTCTTCATCTTGACACATTTAAGGGTATTTTTAAAATAACACTCCAGAGAGTTACTCCTACCAGAATCTAAATGAAATTCTAACATAAGTTTTATTAACTTTATTTAGAAAAAAAGTGTTAGAAAAATAATGCATATTTGTACAGATTCAGTCTTACCCACTGGGATTTGAAGTGTCAAAAGATGTCATTTGCTACAAATTCAAATAACAACTGCAAAAGCTTAATTGCCTAGACAATTTTTCACTCCCTGGGACACATTTTTCACACTTCAATTTGCTATTTGGGGGATCTGATTTATATTTGTATAAGTGACTGCAATAGAAATATATTTACATTAGGGCTCTAATGTTCTCAAGTATTTTCTCTTTTTGGCACAATTTCTTTTACTGACCCTGGATACCAGGGAATTGGTTACTGCTTAGGGACAAGTCAGATAACCAGGGATCATCTAACATATAAAAAGTTATTGAATGCTTTTGCTAGACTCTTCACAGCCCACCTCCCAGTTGTCTACTATACTAACCATCTTCACCATCTCTCTTTCCCCACCAACTGCCCACTGTTCCCTAGCAATAACTTTTTCCTTTTTCTCTTTAGCAGCAAACACAAATCCACATAGACACATCTCATCTAAGATCAATAATTGCAAGGCGATACAGTCTTGACCACCTTGACAGTGACATTGTGAAGAGAAGAAGTATCTCAGATAATCAACAGAATTGTTGGACCGGAGATAACTATCACACACACGCACACAAGAAAACAAATTGTGAAGATCATTACCATATAAAACCATGCATAATTTCCCATCCAAATATATAGTTTCTTTGCAAAACAACTGATTCTACTTCTTGATAATTACACTGTATGTGTTTATGCTGTCAAAAGTCAGAATGATGAGCTATTAGATGACCTTGTTTCATGAACCCTTTTTTCCTTTGATCTGAAAGTATTGTTTCTCATCGCTCTGCTTGTGTTGTTTTTATTGTAAATCTATCAAAAACAAATATTCTGACTCTGTTAGCTAAAAGTTTGAATGAAAACCTATTAGAATTGGCATATTTTCATACTGAATCTGCAGTCAAGCATAAATCCATAGAAGGAGCAGAGTGAGGTGGCCTTGCAGGCTGGCTTGTACCCTGTCACATGGCAATGCTTCCCTTTCTTCCTGCACGGTTTGTACCAGCACGTACCCGCACTCATGTCAACGGTTACTGGGATGAAACAGCGAGGCTCTTGGTCATTAGAGGCCCTCTGATGATTCATCAGCGTTCAAGGAGGCCCTTGCATTCTTCCAGTGGGCGGAATCAACATTTCTGACATTTGCTTCACAAGAGAAAAGGTGAAACAAAGCAATAGAAAAATAAGAGAATGGCAAAAAGGAATTGAGTGGATGCGGCAATTGGATACAACATTACATTAAGAAACTCTTGCAAAATGAATGTCAAACAATATTAGCAGAGGGGCGAAGGTCAAAACTCCCCAAAGGGGGCATTGACATTATGGCTACTGATAAAACTCTATATTTCTGCTTCTACATTTCACTTTTTAATATTTTGTTTGTTCATTCTATGATCATTTGACATATTTTTTATTGAATTCTTACTCAGTGCTGGGCACGGAGCTTGGCCCTGAGAATAGAAGAGAAAATAAGACAGAGAAAGTTCTCGCCCTTACGAGTCTTATATATAACTTAATAAACCATTTCACAATTCCTTCTACTAGAAAATGACTGTCCTGGGTAAGATCTCCAGCTATACCAAGGAAGGACTCTACAAGGCCGAGAATTGTATAACAGGGTGATAGAAATGAACAATTTACACGTATTCAACTGACCCCCAGACAGTCATCTCACATTGCACACTAAGAGAGCTCTGAACTCGTGATCAATCTAAAAGCATCTAAAAGGACACTATAATTCATTATCTGTATTAAAGACAAGATATTTCTTAACATGTTTCAAAAACTGTTCTAACTATTACAGTTGTTTCTTGGGCAGCAAGGTGAAACAACCTTTTAATTATAGCAAATTAGCACAAGATTCAATGTCAGAATAATTCACCTGGATACAAGGTGAGACCCTAAAGGCTGTATATCAACTCTAGCCAAAGCAATACAAATAAAATTTAAGCTTCTCTATAAGGGAAGAAGATAGAAATTATATATTTGTTTCTTTCTATTGTTAGTGGCTCCTGAGAGGAAAGGACAGATAGAAAAGAAGAAGGAACAGGGGCAAGATGGTTAGATGCTTGGGTATAAGAAATGAAAGGCAGGAAGAAACCTTCAGTGGCAGCAAAGCTAATGTCTAATATATTATTTAAAATATATTATTAATATATAAAGGAATGTCTAATATATTATTTAAACTGTGGGACTCCCAAATCTTCTGTAAAATCTATCTAAAAGGTTTTTTGTGCATGTTTCCTAGTTTTTTGTCATTTTGTTTATGGAAAACTATGAAAGAGGATTTATTTCACATCCGGGCTACTCCGTGAGGAACAGGGAAAGCACAGGCAGGAATGGGAGTAAGAAGCAGATAACTTACAAAAGTAAGCAGAGGTCCCAGAAGGCACTCTCAAATTCCTGTAGGTTTGAATTAGAATTGAAGTCCATCTAACCTACATAGACCCTGGATTTTACCTAGGCTAGTTTCACAACAAAATCAAGTTAGGTATAATTCAAGTGTGTTTCAATGTTACCCAATAACTGATGAGTACAGGAAAGTTCTTCATTACTTTGAAATTCAAAAATTATTTTCAAATAGAATACCACCTCTACTAATTCTCTGAGAAGAATTTATGTACCATTTATCCGTATTTTACAGGTGAGACCCTGAGGTTGAGAAAGATTTTAAAAATTGTCAATAATCACATGCCCAGAGAATGAAGTTGTTGATGAACACAAAATATATCACTCTCCATACTAAATGTTGGCTATTGTTGTGCTGTTATTTAGTATATTTTAACCCCTTCCCCGGCAGAAACGTGTATACTCGTTTTCACAAAATGTTCTTTTTCAGTCGTCGACGAGTATACTAAGAAAATATGGTAAAAAAATATGGTTTATAGGAAGACGAGTTACAAACTGTTTTCATAACCAGCATCAAAAATACTATATAGAACCAAAATAAAAAAATTAGTCTGAAAAAGAAACGTTTTTAACAAAAAAAATTGTTGGGGAAGGGGTTAAAGCAATTATTATGAATATAATTACAGAAAAAAAACTCACACTTTTATTATGAAAGAAATAATGAACAGATTCTTAAATTCAAAAGCAGAATTTTAATAAAGTTTTCTAGTGTTTAAAACTAGGTCATTTGCATATTTTCCCTTTACTTAAATACCTAATTGCCATGGTGTCTGCATTTTCCTATCTGATTTTGCCTGCACATCCAATTCATCTACATATTCCTGTTGAATGGCTGAAAATGGGTGGCCATTCCTACCCATAATTAAAGTTCAGCTTCGACACATTTCAAGAAAGGGAATTTCACAGAGCATAAAGAGGAAGTATTTTGAGACTCAAATCATGTTAACCCTTTTAAATAATGAGCAGTTATTTTGATACTCTTCTCAGGGTGCCTGAGGCTATATAAAGCAGATTAATATTGAAGGTATCCCAATAATATATTCATTGATATATATTCATATATCAGCTTATAAGTGAATAAAGAGGATTTATCTTCAAATGTACAAAATATTTTAGCCCAGGTGTCAGGCACTGGATTATACATTCTCAATTTCCATAATATATACCTCCTTTGGCTGACTTTGATATTAAATCTCTAGTTTTAGAAATGAAAAAGAATAGAAATCTGATTTATTGAAGAGGCTTTCAACCTATTTAACACTTCACAAATTCTCACAACAAGGGCTGAGGAATTCTGTGTTATTTTGCTCAAAATACACTATGCTTACTTTAAAGAAAATAAATATGAAATACACATCATTTTACTGTTAACACATTAGATCATGTGCATTCACAGTTACTTTTAACTTCATCCTGAATATCATTACTAGGAAGGCCTTACTTCTCTGCTCACTTGACTAAACTTTGGACAGTTTCTTCCTGACTCTTGGCCCTTAATCTCCCTTTTCTTAGGACACTCACTTTAGTAAACTTTTTATAGTAAACTAGGGGCTCAGTGCATGAATTCGTGCACATTGAAAGGAACTGTGGACCTCGAGGCTGCGGTAGGCACAGGAGTGGGTCTCAGCCCATCCTCCACACCCCCGCCTGGCCCCTTGCTCCATGTCCCCTGGTCCCCTGTGTGTGCCGGCAGCCCCGTTCCCATCACTGCTCCCACCCACTGATGGCATGGAGCGATTGGGGCCGGTGCCAGCAGCAGGTGTGAACAGGGCCAGCACCATCAGTGGGTGCGAGAGGCGGCTGCTTCCCCAGTTGCCTCTCAGAAGCAGGGGAAGGTGGAGAAGCCCTCAGGGGTGATCAGGGCTGGCAGCCGCTGGCACCCACTGATGACGTCGAGCAATCACGACCGGTGCTAGACACTGGCAGTGGGTGCAAGTGGTGGCTCTGGCTCCAGCTACAGCTGTGAGCGGGACCAGTGCTGGCAGTGGGTGCAAGTGGGGACAGCACCTGCAGCAGGTGTGAGTGCCAGGCAGGACCATGATGCGCCAGAGCAAAGAATTTTTAGTAACCACCAGAGGCTCACTCTGATGACAGCGACAGGCTCCCCACCTTGGTCTGGTACCCCCACTCACCTGCTCCACCATCCCACCACGGCCTACACCCAGCATGTTCTGCACATGCCCCCGGTAGTCAGTGCATGTCATAACGACCAGCTGTTCGGTTCGGTTGTTTCAGTTGTTTGGTTGTTCCGCTGTTCCATCTATTTGCATATTAGCCTTTTATTATATAGGATTATTTCTCTATCCCTTTGATACATCAGTCTTCTCTCAGCCACTTGCCAGTTTTATAACCCACGAATGTCTTTCTGGGCTCTGGGAGCCATCCCTTTCAAATGTAATAATCAAAGGAGGTACTGCCCCTATCTCCTAGTCGCTGTGAGAGGGTAGGAACTTCAGGGAATTAACAAACATATATGGCCTACTCTCATCCTCTAGTACTGTTCTACTAGCTCACCACTCCTTTTTATTTCAGTAGAGTTCAGTTCAATCTTTGTCTTCTGTTGTAATAGTCTTAAAGAAAGTCTTTCTTCTACAGGAAACTCAGCTAAGAATAAGAGTTGAATTTTCTTGTCACTCTATGTATTTCAGGTGTATAGTTCCCCTGGGAACTCATGATTTGGAGAGGACATAGGCAACATCGGATTTGATTCAACTCTCCCTGAGCCCCTAGATATGAATGGCAAATGATTAAAACAAAACAAAAATCTGAAAAACAACTACCTCATTTTAACCCCCAATGCATAGCATCTTGGCTGTCTATTTTTCTCTATTCAAAACATTTAATGGTACATAAATAGAATTTTAGTAGTCCAGTACACAAGCCTGGATCTGGTACACAAACCTGGGTGACCCACAGGTCTGTAGAGACCAAATCCCTGATTTTGCCATTTCCCATAGTTACACCCATAGTCAGTGTGAACACATTAGTGTGTGTGTGTGTGTGTGTGTATGAATAAGATCTGCTTTTCCAAGCACCCATCTATATAATTTAAAACACTTGTTTGTGTCCTGTTTTTATATGGCTAGAACCTACACCTTTTATACCCCCTGAACGTAGCTTAATGAAGTAGCAATATTTACATGATAGAAGAGTACTTCTACCATTATACCCCTTACCATACAATGACTGACCTACCTTTTTCTTCATCCAGAACTTGCATAATAATGTATGATGTTGTGTCAAATAACATATGTCCTTCCACTTCCATTTCCATCTCTATTATAGGGAGACATTCTAAGTGGGATGTGTGGCCTGGCTTTGCCCCAACATATATAGACAATTTGTCCAAAACTGAAGAGGTCCCAGCTATTGACAGTGTTTGGTATCCAGAAAGGGCTTGGCTGGGAGGGGACAGTAATGAGAAATGTCCTTTGGCCTCAGATACTCACTTGCAATTGCTAGGTCCTTCAATCCAGATGGGTCGGGGAAATATGGGCCTCGCTCTATTTGGGGAGAGGATTGTGAAGAGGGGGTATATTGATATATCTGGACCACTCCTGTCCCATATTTTTGTGTCAGCCCAAACCACTGCATGTATTGGCCCTCACTTGCTTAGAGACGACTGGACCTCTTTCTATCATTCCCACCTGGCTCTGCATAGATATAGTCACCCGTCTTCTTTCTGCATATTGTATTTTATTTTTTTGTGGTGAGGATTTTTCCCCCACTTTATTTTTATTTATAGTTGTCCCCCTTTCCTCCCCATGGACTCCCTCTACCCCACACCCACCTATTTTAATCCTGAGAATTCCCTTGGACACCAAGCCCCATAACAGTGAAGAAAAGACAGACAATGCCCGTTAACTCATTTCCCATTGCTGCAGCAAATTACCATAAACTTGGTGGCTTGAAACAATGAAAATTTGTTATCGTATCTTAATGGTCAGAAGCTCAAACTGGGTCTGACTGGACTAAACTTACAGTCCCAGCAAGGCTGCATTTCTCTCTGGAGTTTCTGGAGGAGAATTCATTGTCATACTTCTTCCAGCTTCTATGCGGCCACCAGCCTTCCTTACCTCTTGGACCCCCTGCCTTCATCTTTAAAGTCAGCAGTGTGGCCTTTCTCTCTGTCTATTTGCAGTCACAGCTACTCCTGATTCTTCTGCCTCCTTCTTCCACATTTAAGGACCTTTATGGGCCCATCTAGATAATCCAGGATAATCTTCTAATTTTCAAATCAGTTGGTTAACAACCTTCATTTCCCTTTTTCATGTATCCTAACATTTTTTTAATTTAAAAATATATATTTTACTGATTTTACAGAGAGGAAGGGAAAGGGATAGAGAGTTAGAAATGTCAATGAGAGAGGAACATTGATCAGCTGCCTCCTGCACACCCCTCACTGGCGATGAGCCCTCAACCAAGGTACATGCCCTTATCCAGAACTGAACCTGGGACCCTTCAGTCTGTGGGCCAACGCTCTATCCACTGAGCCAAACCAGTTAGGGTGTGTCTCCTAACATATTTACAGGTTGTATTAGGATGAGGCCATATTTGAGGGGGAGGGGTGTTATACTGACTACCACATCTGTTAAGCCAGTCAACCCCACAACCTACTTCTAGCTCTGCCTATTACAGGCAGTATATCAGCTGTCAATTTCCACTACTTGATTCTTGCAGTACTATTGGGTTACAAGCATCATGCAAGACCTGTCATTTTTCTGGTTTCCATTTCCACTGTTCACTTGAACAACATCTCAATTTCCATCTGTTTTTTATATACTATGTTTAGTCCTTCTAAAATTCTGTTGCCTGGGAGACACCCACAGGATTGGAAACTTGACAACAAACCTAGAGAGATGTTGTACTCTATTTAGAAACGTGAAACCTTTGTTTGGTGGCAGATAAAATAGCTTGGTCCTAGCCCATTTGGCTCAGGGGATAGAGCATCAGACTGGGGACCAAAGAGTCCCGGGTTCAATTCCTCTCAAGGGCATATACCTCAGTTTCAGGCTCCTCCCTGGGCCCTGATCAGGTCTTGTGCAAGAGGCAGCCAATCAATGTGTTTCTCTCACATCGATATTTCTGTCTTTCCCTCTCTCTAAAAGTCAATGGAAAAATATCCTCAGGTGAGGATTAAAAATAATAAAAAAAAATTAGTTTGGAGGAAAAGACACAAGTACTTAAGGAGACTGCCCTTCCGAGAGGTAGTTAAAGGAAGTAAGATATTCTTTGTGTGTGGTATCAAGAGATTGTTCTCAGTGACTACATAGCACAACCTCAAACATAAATTTTGCAGTTTATCATCTTTACTCTCTTTAAGTTGAGTTATGATGGTTTCTTTAAAAGGTGTGGAATGGTAAATTGAACTATTTAATTATCGTATTTAAAAGCAGCTGGTGTGTGGTACAAATATAACTACGGACTAACAAGAAATCACTGGTTGTTACTGCTGTAAAGACACAAAGGGTGAGCACTGAGCAATTATATAGTTTGGAGCTGCCTCTCCAAGCACAGTGATTTTCCTCAATTGTCTCCAGCAATTAGCATTTTCCATTTCACAAAGCAATTATTTATATTCCTTTTCTCCTAATGGATTGTATTAATTACATCCGTCACCCATAAGAAACAGCATTTATTAACACTGGCAGTAACACATTTTAAAGGTTGCATTTATTTCTTAATCAGAGATGTAAACACTAATTGATGGAATCTCTAGAAAGCAGGTGTTGCTGTGTGGATCAGGTGATATTGGCAGCCCAGCAAGGGAGTAATGGAACAATCCATGCAGAAATCAGCCTGGTTCTCTGCTAAATTCCCCATCTGCATTTTTCTGTTAAGTGCCCTGACCTCCTTCAAAATCATGCATTAAGGATTCTTTTGTGACAGACAATTACAATGTAAAACATTTCCATCTGCTTTTTGTAAGATACTATCCTAAATGCTAGAAGGATACACAAAAATGGATTCGCATTTATTATATTTAAGATATATTATATTTAACATATAATAAATATCCTCAAAAATATTGAGTCTGATAAAAATCCTTGCGGCTAAAACAGAATTCAGGTAAATTATCTGAAGTATGGCAAAGTGGCACAAAAATGTTCTAAGTGCAACATTTCTAAAAACAAACAAACAAAAACACCACAAAAGAAAATGAATAAATAAAATATAATAGAAACAGACCCATAGATACAGAGAACAAGCTGATGGTTGCCAGAGTTGGGGTGGGCTGGGTGATGGGAATTAATAACAAAAAAAGTAAAATAACAAAAAATGTTCTAAGTGTAAATGAATCAAGTGAACATAATTAACTCCTGGAGGATAAGATGATTTCTCTTGAGTTTAATTGATGGTTAGGTTTATGAAGGAGCAGCATTTTGGCTGTGTCATGAAGGACTACAGAATGTTCATACAATCAGATAGAAAAGGGGTTGATAGAGGCACATTCAGGCGATGGTGAATGAGATCAGCAATCTCCATCTGTTCTTTTCTCATCCACACTTGTCTCTGGCCACCATTCTTCACTCTGTAGCCATGCTGATCTATTTAAAAATGCAAGTATGATCCTGTCCTTCCCACCTTAAGTGATTTCCAGTTGCTCTCAGTGAAGACCACAGGACTGAAAACGCCCCGACACCTACATGATCTGGCCCCTGTTGAAAATTCCAGCCTCTTCTCTTATGTCCACTGACATTCGGAGCTCTGTAATGTGCTTGACAGTTTACACCACCACCTGTGCTGACTTCCTCTGCTTCAGAACCCACATGGTCTCACAGCTCATCATCTTTCACCCGGCTCTGCATGGCTATGATGATTCGGCTTCCTCTTGTTCACTTCAGTCCTGACTTGGGAATCCTTGAGGATTCTCTTGGGCTCTAATTGCACAAAAATAAGAACAGTTTACATCTGTAAATGGACTGTGCCTGCTCTTGATTATCTTAAGACCTTTTCAGGTGCTCTTCCCTTTTGCTTGTAACAGTCTGGTTCCCTCTGCCTCCAAAGTCGCCATCTCTATATCTTCCAAGCTAATACCAAC
>NW_006287462.1:1640481-1642284 GCF_000327345.1 Myotis davidii | reverse complement strand
TACTGGGGATGTGCCCGCGACCAAGGTACATGCCCTTGACCGGAATCGAACCTGGAACCCTTCAGTCCACAGGCCGAACCAGTTAGGGTTGTAGAGTTAAGTCTTTAACAACCCTCATTTCCTCAGGGCAAACTTTTTTGACATTGAAGACTGAAGTCCCTTTGTTATAGGACCTCAGAGCAGATGTATGTCTCCCTTACTCTCATTAAAGTTCCAACTAAAAACAAACCTTGGAAATTGTGTGCAATATTATTAGTCTTTCCTTTAAGATAGTAAATCTATATTGTGGGAGACTGGATATGTCCTGTTAACATTGTTTCTTATGTAACTGGTAAGCTTTAAATAAGTGCTATTGAATAAGTGAATGTGTGAATAAATGGGACAATATGATTCGGAGAACAGGCTAAATTCGGGTTGGAGAAGGCCTTGAGTGCAATGCGATGCTAAGGATTTTGTGTAGAAAATCAGAGGACATCTACAGTCATAAAAATAACTTGTAGGTTGAAACAAATGTTTGAGTGTGAGAAGGTAGGACTACGCAATAAATTATAGCTCATTTTTCCTTTGTTTTCTGTGTATATAGATGTCCAAGTTCTCATTTTCCAGTTCGTCGCACCCGTGTCTGTTCTCTATAATGCAACATTTTTTCCAAGGGAATCTCGCTTCCTCCTGTGGCTTGTCCTCTTTTACTGGACTTGCATTCCTCTACTGCTCCTGTTCTAATAATGACAATGAGACATTTTTTTCAAACACTCCAGCTCCTCCTTGATTCTCTGGGAAGACCCGATTCCTAGAGATAGAGGCCTTTTAAACTGTCATGTTAACTTTCATATATGCAACATTTTAATATTTTATTGGCTCAATTTTTTAATTTTATTTGATAAGAGCACTTACCATGAGATGTGCCCACTTAACGGTTTTTTAGATATACAATACAGCATTGTTATTTAGAGGCACAGTCTTCTATATCAGATTTTTAGAATTTATTCAACTTGCATACCTAAAATTTTATACCTGGGGGTTAGCAGCTCCCCATTGCTTCCTCTCCCGGTCCCTGGCATACATAATTCTATTCTTTATTTCTATGAGTTTGACTATTTTCGATACTTCAAGTGGAATCATGTAGTATTTGTCTTCCTGTCACTGGCTTATTTCACTTAGCACAATGTCCTCCAGGTTTCTATAGGTTTTCACATATTGCAGGATTCTTTCTTTTTAATGGCTGAGTAATATTCCATAGTATGCAGAAACCACCTTTTAAAAATCTATTCATCTATTGATGGACAGTTAGGTTTTTTTCATGTTTTAGATATTGTGAGTAGTGCTGAAATGAGTGGGGGTTGGGGGGATGGGGTTGGGGGAGGGGTACTAATATCTCTTTGAGACCCTGATTTTAATTTTTTAAAAATACGTAACCAGAAGTGGGATTGCTGTATCATCTGTTTTTAAATGTTTTTAAATATATTTTTATTGATTTCAGAGAGAGAGATAGAAACATCAATGAGAGAGAATCATTGATTGGCTGCATCCAGCATGTCCTCCACTGAAGAATTCTTTATTTCTATGAGTTTGACTATTTTCGATACTTCAAGTGGAATCATGTAGTATTTGTCTTCCTGTCACTGGCTTATTTCACTTAGCACAATGTCCTCCAGGTTTCTATAGGTTTTCACATATTGCAGGATTCTTTCTTTTTAATGGCTGAGTAATATTCCATAGTATGCAGAAACCACCTTTTAAAAATCTATTCATCTATTGATGGACAGTTAGGTTTTTTTCATGTTTTAGATATTGTGAGTAGTG
>NW_006287462.1:1620023-1640446 GCF_000327345.1 Myotis davidii | reverse complement strand
ATATGGGGTTGGGGGAGGGGTACTAATATCTCTTTGAGACCCTGATTTTAATTTTTTAAAAATACGTAACCAGAAGTGGGATTGCTGTATCATCTGTTTTTAAATGTTTTTAAATATATTTTTATTGATTTCAGAGAGAGAGATAGAAACATCAATGAGAGAGAATCATTGATTGGCTGCATCCAGCATGTCCTCCACTGAAGATCGAGCCCACAACCCCAGTATGTGCCCTGACTGGGAATCGGACTGTGACCTCTTGGTTCAAAGGTCGACGCTCAACCACTGAGCCACACTGGCCAGACAAAATAAAATGTCTTAGCTCCGTGATGCATCAACTTGATAGGACTGTCTAGGACCGATGAGTTATTGACTGCATGGCAGAGTGGAGGCATACATCAAAGGAAGCTGAAGCCTACTTCAGATTATGTGGGAAACATGTTCTCCCTTGGGGGAAGGCAAGCCTTGTAGAGCCACTGACTCTAGAAAGATAAAATGTGCGGAGAATACCACAGCTACAGGGCAGTGCCGCGGGCACAGATACTTTGACTATGATTAGCAAACCAGAGATTGGGTTTTATATTGAATTTGAAGGTAAAACCAGATATATTTTACTCTGAATTCTGAACTCTTAACCGCAAGTCATTGCTCCCTTTCTGAAGCTGCCTACTAATATAAAGATACCCTAATGCTTTTACATAGAAAAATGACAACGCCATTGCCTATAATTGAGACCTCACCCCCATTTTAATGTTCCTTTGGCCCGAGGCAGCTACAAAGGTATTTTCAAGAAACACTGGACAATAAATAATTATATCTTTAGTATGTTTCAGGTATTCAGATAAAGCCTTTATATACTGCCCCCATTTTAACAGGTGCTTTTGTGTGTGTGTCATTCTAAGTTATTTTTCAGAGATTTTTTCTATTTATAACTGGTATTATTGGAAGAAGTTCGTTTTTCGCCATCGAAAACACTTATTATTTCCCTGGTGCTTGGATACACATGTAACAACAGCATCATTGTTGGCTTTGAAATCATATTTTGCATTAAAAGAAGTAGGTGTCACTTTAAATCCCATAAACCAGGGTCAGGCATGTGGATGCCTTCATCTCCTTTTAAGGCTTGAATAGGTAGGTAAGCTCTCACACAAATAAACACAAACAGAAGTTTGTGAAAAGACAAAAACAGTGCGGCTGTGTGACAGACTCCTTTGTCCCTCCAGAAAGAAAGGACTCAAAATTTCACAAGGTTGAGAGACAAGAGGGTTCATGGCCTTTCTCTGAATTCTGTATGTGAGAAGGAACCCATGGGGAGCGGAATCATCTATGAAGCTAGAGGATTCCCTTTCTTTAGTAACACTTATTTTCCCCACTTTGTTTAGGCTAATCAAATGGAGGCTTCAGAAGAAAAAAAATGTTTTTAAGAAAAGCACAGAGAGAGAAGGATAATTAAAAAGTAATACAGCCTGGCCATCATGGCTCAGTGGTTAAGCATCGACCTGTGAACCATGAGGTCATGGGTTTGATTACCGGTCAGGACATATGCCTGGGCTGCAGGCTCGATCCCCAGTGGGGGACATGCAGGAAGCAGCCAATCAATGATTCTCTCTCAACATTGATGTTTCTATCTCTCCCTCTCCCTTCCTCTCTAAATCAAAAAAATATATTTATAGATTTTAAAAAAAGCAATGCAGCCCTGGTCAGGTAGCTCAGTTGGTCACAGTGTCATCCCAATACACCAAGTTTGCAGGTTTAATCCCTGGTCAGGGCACATGCAGGGAGCAAAGAATTAATTCATAAATAAGTGGAACAAGAAATCAATGTTTTGCACTTTCTCTCTCTCTCTCTCTCTCTCACTCTCTCTCTCTCGGGTTCCTTCTCACATACATAATTCAGTGAAAGGCTATGAGAGAGAGAGAGAGAGAGAGAGAGAATATAGATATATAGATATAGATAGACAGATGATAGATAGAGAGATAGATAGATAGATGATAGATAGATAGATAGATAAAAGAAATACAGCTTCTGAGTCTATAAAATTATGTTTCTCAAGACCTAAAAGGCAAATGAATGCAACTCTGACTGCCCAGTAGGAAAGTGGATTGTTAGAATAATTTCTGAGTCCTCAAGGTCTGAGTTTTCACCCCAAAAGGGAGGGAAGTGGTTAAGCAGGCAATGGAGTGCTATGTGTGAATCCAGGACTCTGTGAGAACACATATTATATGCAGAAATTAGCAACTGTTTTATGTGGCAAGATGTGTTTGGGGGCCAGAGGAACAATATCATAAAATAAATTGCTATTGTACTTAATTTATTCTAAAAATAATGATGGACAACGGAAGACTTTTCCAAGCAGAAGGAGGACATGTTCTGATCTCTATTTGAGATAAATGATTCTGTCTTTTAATGTGGAGGATAAGCAGAAGGGGCTGGTATGAAGAAAGGAGACCATTTAGGAAGCAATTAAATAGTTGAGAAAATAAGTAATACAGGCAGACATCTAAATAGACTGTCAGTGAAGCTGGAAAAGAAACTATAGATTCAAAAACTATAAAGATTCAGATTTTGCAATTGTGAAAATGCTCATATATAGACAAGATAGAAGTGGAGGGAGGTTTGAAAAAAGCAGGAGTAGGAGAACAAGGTGATATATTTGGTTTTAGCCTTTTTGTTCTTATGGTACTTGCAGATGGATAGTTCTCGAAAATGGGTAGAAACATAGAACTTGTTTAGGATAGAGGTCAACACGAGGGATACATATCTGAGGAACATCAGCAATAATTTTTTTAGCTGTCACTGATATGAGATACAGATTTCAGAACAGATTAGTGAGTCAAAAGTAAAGAAGTAAAAAATATTGTAACCCAAGCCTGTACGATTATTTAGGTAATATTAGTGCTATAAAGAGAGTAATTGAGATTTTATAAAATCCTGGAAGGCTAGAGAACTGATTGACTATATTTCTCTTCTCCAACCAAGGTGTGGACTTGAATTTGTTTCAAAGAAAGAAAAGCCTTATAGTTATTTCTTTAAGCAGCACTGAATAGATGAGTAATCTCATTTCTTCATATGGTGGTGTAGACTGAGAAACGCAGAGTTGGTCCCAGAATGGTCTGAGCTTCTCCAATTTGATACCTACAGCTACTAGTATATGCTGCCCTGGGCTGGGCCTTGGCCTCCAAAGCCATCTGTGTTGAGATTTCAGGCTTCTGCTCCTGTTTTGTGTGTGTGTGGTGTGTGGGATGTGTGGTTTGTATATGTGTGCTTACCTGTATGTACATGTGTGGCTTGTGAGTTTATAGCATATGTATGGGTATGTGTATTCATGTGTGTACACATGTGGGGACAGGTGTGAATGATATCTTCCTTCCAAACTAATATCACCTGAAATGGTGCAAGAGTCAGTTGATCTAGTTCAAGTTATCTGGTGAATTAGCTTGCCCAAGATCTAAAACTCTGAATTGATAAATATAATGATATGGTTCCAACACGAAAGATCTTCTGAAACTATGTTCAAGACTCAGAATGCTATCTTATAATGCAACTGAGTATAGCAAGTCTAACTCAAACTAAAATGATGATGTGTTTTCAGCAGATAATTGCTAAACCAAATATACCAGCTTCAGTCCTCTAGAGAAATCACATAATTAGAATAGATGTTTGTCCCACTTGTTAATAATTTTCACAAAGATTTATTAAGGATCCTATTTCATTTTACCACTTTTAACTGATTAATCAAGGCATATTCTAAATACAAGTCTATATTTTCTTGTTCCAGCTGGTTGCTCAAAATGCTGAAGTTCTCATTTTCTGAAATTGCTGCTTATTTTTTTGCCATGGTTATGTAGAAAATAAACTGCTGTTCAGAGTTCTCATAGCTTACACAATTAGTAGTTTAACTTTTAAAACACATTTTTCATATTCTCTATTATAAACCCATATTTGCCTGTATTATTTTGTAGCAAAAGAGAAATTATAGACTTGAATACAAAACAATATGTGTGTGTATCTCTGTTATTACAAAATACTCTGTAAAGTCTGTGTTCATTATTTCATAAATCAAGTGTCAAGGATAATTTACAAAGATCTATGAGCACATGGCATGCATAAGTTAGAGCATTACAGTAATATAAAAAGCTAGAAGATAAATATTTATAATCCCATAAAGACTGCTCATTCCTCAAGGCAATCTAATCAGTATATCCGATGTAATGGATGAGAACCTACTAATATTCATACGGAGTTTAGAGAATTACATTAAATAAAGCAGGTAAATGATAGATTGAAGAGCTCTATTTATAAATCTGTCATTATTCCTGGATTTTCTTTTACTTATGAACTTCAAATTTCCGGGATAATTATTAATTTAATTGACCATAACATAAAAAATATGGTATATTTCTCTTCTGTAGATGTTTTTATAAACATCACTGCATATGCCGAAACCGGTTTGGCTCAGTGGATAGAGCGTCGGCCTGCGGACTGAAAGGTCCCAGGTTCGATTCCGGTGAAGGGCATGTACCTGGGTTGCGGGCACATCCCCAGTAGGGGATGTGCAGGAGGCAGCTGATCGATGTCTCTCTCTCATCGATGTTTCTAACTTTCTATCTCTCTCCCTTCCTCTCTCTAGAGAGTCAATAAAATATATTTTAAAAAAAAGAATAAACATCACTGCATATACAAAACAAGTTTTGTGCAAAATTAATTGGTTGACTAAAATACAAAGCGGAAAATATTTATGGATTAGATACTTGGGAGTTTGAAATAATATGAATTTTGAGAGATTTGATAAATCTGTATATTGTAAAGATGCTATTGGATAATTGCAGCCATTACAAAGCGTTACATTGTCTTTGTATTCCTATCATGAATAAGGAATTAAAGATTTAGAACATATCAAAGATGAAGTGTTTGTTTTTCATCCTCTGCTTTTAGGTCTGGAAGTTTGCTTTCATAAATACCTGAACATTAAGAAGCAGACATATCAGACCAAAATCTCAAAAAATCAAGAGAATGATATATCACATGCCTTATAATAAAAATGGAATTATGCATTTAATAAACAATAGAAAATAGTGCCATTCAACCATGTAGATGTTTAAAAAATTAAAGAAATAGAATTATACTTACAAAAATTATTCAATGTATTTAAGGATTAATTTTTAGCCAATTCTTTGTTTTTCCTACTTCTCTATACACCTTTTGTATTAGTTATCTACTGGTGCGTAACAAATTACTTCACAATTTAGTGACTTAGAACAGTACATTTTTATTATCTCACAGTGTTCGTGGGTAAGAAATCCAGATGTAGCTTACCTGGGTGGCTCTGACTCAAGATCTGTCATGTGGTTGCAGTCAAACTGTCAAGCAGAGCTGCGGTCAGCTCAAACCTCACTTCCATGACATGAAGACATTGTTGGCATGGTCAAAATATCCTCCTCTAGGCTCACTCATGTGGCTGCTGGCAGGCCTCAGATGATATTTGTCTAACTCATTCATGTGGCCTCTTGACAGGGTTTCCTTGGCAGTTGGTTTCCTCCAGGGTGAAAAATCCAAAGGTGAATCAGAGAAAGCCAAGTTGGTAGAGGTTAAGGCATTACGCGGGTTTCCTTCAATTGGCTTGAGAGCATGAGTATTATGAAAGCGTTTAGGAAGGATGCAGTTGGCGGAGGCCCTGTGAGAACTGGACTTCAGCTATTACTGTAACAGATTAATTTGTAGGAAAAGGTATATTTCTGACCAAATGATGCTTGAAGAAAACTTCTCTAGAGTACTTTTCTATAACCTAAGTGTTTCTAAGTGTTTGCTTCCAGGCTAAGAATTTTGTAACCATTATAATTTAAACCTCACAAGCATACTGCCAGGAATGTGTTATTACATTCCTTAATAGATGAGTAAATGAAGGCTCAGATATGACCAAACCACAGTGCCAGAAAGTGGTAGAGTTGGGAAACCAATCAAGCTCTAAGCCAAATTTATTTTATTTCTTATTACTGTAATATTATATTAACATTTTTGTATACAAGATGGTTTGGATCCAAGATCATTCTTAAAATCACACTTATAACATAAGAGGGAGAGGGTGGGTGGGGAGAGAGAGCAAGCAAATCTTCAAGGACATCAAATATTACATCAAAAAATAGTATTTCATCTGAGTAATGATGGGCAATCAAAATATTAGTGTTCTTCATTTACAACTTGTAAAAACACCTACAACTGATATTTTAAAATTCATGAAAAATAATTTTCAAATTATAGTAAAGCTTCACAGAAATCATTTAACTACTTAGTTCTGACCACAACCTTTTTTTAAGAAAAAAATTGAATTCAATATAAATAAAATCTCTTTGAATGTTTTTAATCAATATCCAAAAAAATTTTGCTTAATATTTTCAAAATTCAAATTGGTAATAAAACATACCATAGAATTATCTCCAAATGGCAGGAAGAAAATTGCAAGAGACAAAGTGTTGTTTGCTGTTAGTTACAGCTCACTTATAATATGGTAAACTCTTGGTTTAGTATCCTTGAGCCTCCTTATAAGATAAAGAAAAGTCACCTCCTATCATGCCTGTCAGAAACAACTTCTAAGACCAGCTCTGGGACTCTTCCATTTATTAAAATCTAGATGAAGAGTCTGAATCTGAGCCTCTTACTTCACGACCTACTCCTCTGAGGGTCCAGCACTGGTCTTCCCTTTCCAAAACCCCCTCTGGCTCTGCCATCGCTTATTAATAACCCACTCAACGTCCTCTGGTGCAGTTGTTACTTTAACGAACCACAGTAACTCTCCTACAACCTTGACTTCAACACCACCTCCCAAGGCACAATCCCCCAGCAGAGACTCTTGATAAATCTTTATCTCCTACTCAAACGATTGCTTTCAGTCCTTCTCTGGCTGGTTCCTGAGACCCAGCAGACTTATGAGGATCCAATCAATGGAGAAGGCATTATTTAAAAATACCTTTAAAGCTATAAAATGCTGTAGACCTGTAAGAGATTCTTAGTACTTGCCTTTTCTCTTGAAAGGTTTATACATCCCACAAGAGTGGACCAAAAGGACTTGAGTGATGTTGAGATATTGAAAGGAAAGCCACATTTTTTCCAGATGTCAAAACAGTCATAGAAGTGAATTTTTACCCTGGCAAATATTGCTATTTTAAGGAGCAATAAGATCACTCTTTTTCATTTGAATGTGATCCTTCAGATAAGAATAAAATAAGGGGGTGGGCTGCATTTGAGACAAGGGTTATAGCAGGGCTAGAGTTTGATGAAATTGGGTAATAAAACAGTAATTCCATTTCTAGTGTGCATTTTCATTTTATCTTGTTATATGCATGTTTCATGTGAACTCTGAAATCCAGATGCATGCTAATTAGTAATTAATATTCATCAACTTGTATAACAGTCCTCAACATAATAGTGATTAGCTTTAGATATTTATAGTATCATGAATAACTAGTTGGAGAAATGCAGCACTTTCATTAGAATTATATAGGAGAATGTGTGCCTTGATACTAGAAAAATACAATGATGTTTTTAAACATTTCAAGGATACTGAACATATCTTCTCATATACCTGGCAAGTAGTTACTTCAGTAAAATTGAATGGAAAATTATTTTCCAAATAATTATTTTTTTAGTCTTACTTCCCTGATTATTTTTTTCTCATGGGAAAAATTAGTCTGCCAACAAGTATTCTGAACTCCAATAAGCCTTGTGCTGGGCCATGAAAATACAGACGATAGGTAACAGCCCTTGAAGTCCTATCCCCTCTTGGCTACTCAAGGCCATAGCCAACCAGTTAATCCCTTGCCTCTCCTGCATCCTATATTTTCGCTAAGTATTTCCTGTCACCTTACAAACATTCTATTATCTTACTGTAAAAGCATTAAACCCCTTCAGAATTTCCTATTTCTGCTGCTTTATTTTTCTCTATAATACCTCTCATCGTTATTGATGCCATTGTTCTGTTCCCCTTTGGCCTGTCAGCAGCATTTGACCCAGTTGATCACTGCCAGATACTTGGCTTTCACTCTATTAATTTTTCCTTTTTACTTTGCAGTCAGCTCCTCCTTACCCTTCTTTGTTGGTTGCTTCTGATCTCCATGACCTCAGAAGTGTGGAACTCCCAGGGCTCTGTCCTAAGACATTCTCTCTTTTCTGCTTCAGTTGCATAGTTGGTGATCTCATCCAGTCTCTTGGTCCTAAATCCTACTAATATGCCAACAACTCCCAAATTTATGTCTACAGCACAGATCTCTTCCCTGAACTCTAGACTAATAAATTTGACTAATGACTTTACATCCCCACTCAGAGATAAGTATCTCAGACATGTCTAAAATTAAATTTCTGATATTCTCCATGAAAGCAGCTCATTGCATAGTCTTCTCTGACTCAGTCACTGGCAACTCCATTTTTCCAGCGACTAGGGCCAGACACATTAAACTGATCCTTGTCTCCTATCTTCTCACACCATGCATTCAATTATTGATTAAATCCTATTGACTGTAGCCTCAGAATACACTCGTCACTCACCATTTTCCACCTCCTTTATTTCCACTACCCTGGTCCAGGCCACCCTTATTTGTCACTTGAGATAGAGCTCCAAAATGGGCTTGGGCCTTTTTAAGTCTATCATCAAACACAATAGCCTTTTACAATGTAAAAAAGATTATGAACTCACTTAAAAGCCTCCAAGTTTTCCTTCTAACTCAGAGTGAAGATCCAAATCCACACAGTACCCATACAATCTAGCTCATGTTCACTCTGACTTATTTCTCCCTTGCTCTGCACCAACAATGCTGACATCATGACTATTTCCTGACCAATTAACCGTAATTCTAACCTTTCCTTTGCACTTGTACTCTCCGCCTGGCATGCTTTCCCCCAAGATAGTCTCAAGACTCACACCCTTACTTTCTTGAGAAAACACAAACATTTTTTGTGATCACTTTCTGTAAAATTATACCCTTCAGAAATTCCAATTCCTTTATTTTTCTCAATAATACCTCAACAAAATAGCATTTCACATGGGTTGTCAGACATTCTGCTAATATCTTGGGTCATTTCTTTATTGACTTTGTTTTTTTACTGTCTTATGCACTTATAATGCGAGCCCTTTGAGAGTGTGGATTGCTGTCTGTTTAGTTCATTGCCATATTGCCAGTGCCCGGCATATAGTAATTGCCAAAAAAATATGTATATGTTGAATGAACACATAAATGAATGAATGAAACAAGCTTAAAACTTAGTTGTGGAAACCAGGGTAACATTTAAGGAAGAAAATACATAAGGCAGGAGACTATATGGAATAATGACAATAAATTTCAGAGGAAGGGGAAATTTATAGATCTAGAGGCCTTGGCGAGCATCTTAGAGGAGATATCCATGATACAAAAGAAAACAGTTGATTAATGAACTCTAAAAACCTGAATATTTCATACATTCCAGCAAAAACTTCCAGCACCACCTTGCTCAGATCACCCCATCCACTTTTGCACTGTTAGACTCAACTTGCTGTTCTGCTGGATTAGTCATCCCTCCATCTTTGCAAATGGGGAGGAGCGGGGAGTTCATCTTCCTTGTCCAGGATCAAACCTTACCTCCTATTTACATTTACTAGATGATAAAAATCTATGAAGATAGATATTAAATCTGTTCTTCAAAACACTCTATCCCAGTACCCAACACATAATAAGCATAGGCATTATATATATATATGTGTGTTGAATAAGGACTAAATCTTCCCTGACCTCCACATTACCACTACTGCCATCTTTGGTTACATAATACATTTCTTATGTTTTGTCTGGTGGTGTATGAAAGGACTGACATGTGTGTATATCCACAGTAACTTTTAAAGTTCTTGAGAGTTGGGTTTTCTCTTATGCACAATACTAATACCAGAGTGCAAAGGCTTACAGGTTTTCACAGCATTTTAATTCATTCCACCTATACTCTGGTTTCTCTTCAGATCGCATAAATCTTTCGCCTTTTTCATAATTCATTCCACCAAAATTTTTTTGAGTGCCCACATGTGCCAGCTACTGGTCTAGCTCCTGAGGATACAAAAATGAATAGGAGACACAGCATTATTGTGAAACAAAGAAGGAAGCAATGACTGATTTTACAAAGGAGTTAAGTGATGGCTTAGTTCACATACATAATACATTGGAGAGCCTGGAATTGACCAGAGGCTGGTCTATCTTACAAATGAATTTTACTCTGCTGCCTCATTGACCTTTAATCCCGACAAGATTAGGATTCCACGTAGAGTCCACAAATGAGAAGCAGTGACAAGGGCAGAGATGATGCATTCAATATTAATATTATTGGATAAATGAGGGCCACTTTCTTAGCTTACCAACTATCCCAGGCCAGGTACCTCACCTTGTATATGTAAGACATACCACTCTTAAATAAAACAATTTCTGAAACCCACCTTCTCACTTTCAAACAGCTCTTATATACACTATGTCAGGCAATAGGACTGTAGCCAGAAAGAGTCTCTGTAAAGTGACGTTTCAAGGATATGCGAACTCACCTTGAAACTTTATTTAGTAAAATAAAATCCTCCATTTTTTCTTCTGTTGTTACTCTGTGCATTTTCACATTGCTTTGCCCCAACACGCTGTTCCTCTTAGGAACATATCGATTTAATCGAATCTTACAGCTGTAGCTGGGAAGCACCCTGAATAACAATAAGGCTTTTATATGGAATGTGACTTAATTTAGAGAATAACTGCTGATGCAAGATGGCAGAGTCATTAAACTGCCTGGCTGATCAATGCATTACCATTTGGAAAAGCTAGACTAGACACAAAATAGCATTTCACATGGATTGTCAGACATTCTTTTAAATATCTTGTTATGTGTTATGACAGATGGATGAGGAACAGCTTTAGGTAATCAGAACATCGAGGCAGCAATTTGAATCTACCAGCGGGAGAAAATCACCTACGTACAACAGGTGCTGCTCTCAGCCTCCGGTTGTCCAAGGAGGGCTTCGTATCGAATCAGAAATAAAATGTGGTCCATGCCCTCTGTGGTCTCAAGGAGAGTGGAATACAGATTCTTTATTATAAAAGCAGCTACTTCCCCTGTTTTATCAATTTTCAGTGAATAGAAAGCTCCCTAAACTCAAGTGGGAACATGGTTCCTCCTGTAATCTGTGCCAGCGAAGGTATTACCTATAAGGAAGCCACGGAAGCATTGTCGTTAAGAATTTGCAGGCCTTCTGCTGCTTATTCTAGAAATAGCCTTGTCCCCGAGACATCCTGGCCTTAAGCACCAGACCTGTTACACATTCATTCCAAATCCTCAGCGAGTTGTCTGAATCAGCAGCGGCCTGCCCTGCTCTAACTGGTCCAATTAGGATTAAGAAACAAGGGAACATTTCTTGCCTCAAAGAATAGTCATGCAAACTGCAGTCAGTTGGCAAGGCATCTGGAGTGCAGCCCACCAATAGGGAGCCACAGCTATGGGCCCGAGAAACTTTAATTTTAGCTCATTTTCAGTGGGAGTTCTACAGCTGTGGCTGTGATTTGTTTTAATGCTCTAATTTGATGTAACAGCAATTACCCTCTAATCGCTTCCCTGTTTAATGAAGTCCCATCTTCCTATGGAAAGATGTGTGTATTGCAGTCTCATTCAGAACTCTGCTCTTATTACCTTTCAAAATAAAAAATAAAGGTCAGAACATGCCAAAGATGAAAAGAAAGGTTTCTTTAAGTTTTTCCTACTAAATTTAATTTCAAAACAGCAAAATAAAAACACCATGAAGATAAAAAAGGTGAAGGAATTAAGAAGTAGAAATGGCCAGATATAAAAACAGTCACATGGATATAAAGTATGGTATAGGGACTACAGTTAATAATATTGTAATAACTATGTATGGTGTCAGATGGGTGCTAGACTTACTGCACTGATTGCTACATAAGTTATATAAATGTCTAATCACTGTGCTATACACCTGAAGTTACATAATATTATATGTCAACTGTAATTGAAAAAATTTTTTTTTAATTTGAAGCTACTTTAGGCAAATATTAAGCAGAATTACAGAGAGGAAGGGAGAGAGATAGAGAGTTAGAAACACCGATGAGAGAGAAACATCGATCAGCTGCCTCTTGCACACCCCCCACCAGGGATGTGCCCGCAACCAAGGTACAGGCCCTTGACTGGGATCGAACCCAGGACCTTTCAGTCCACAGGCCGACACTCTATCCATTGAGCCAAACCAGTTAGGGCAAGAAATATATTTTTTAAATCCCACAAATATATGTTAGAAATAGTATATGTGGTTGGGGAGAGGGGATTGATGACTCCATTTCCCATCTGTGATGTCATTGTCATTGTCCCATGTGTAGGATGCCAATGCATTTCATGACACTCTCCTCTTGTGCTGATTAGAACAAGTGCAAGAGTAAGGATAAGACAGAGTTGCTTCATTTCCTAATAAGGCTTCACAATGGCCCAGATTCAAGGTGACCATGATATTGCATCTGGACAGAACAAGGAAACAATTAAGGAAGATTTAATCACAAGGTGTGAGGAGGAGACCAGCAGGAAGGCTTCTCAACTATAGTCAAGATAGTAGGTGTGAACATAATGAATGGAAAATCGCTTGAGGGATCCATTGGGATTGGGATCAACAGTTTAGTTGACCAAAAGTTGGCAAACTTTTTATATTGAGGCCCACATAGTAAATAACTTAGGCTTTGGGGTCCACACAATGTCTTTTCAACTCTTCAACCTTGTTATTATAGCTTCTTAGAGCCACTCCAACTCCCATTATGATAAAAAGAACTGGCGCTCAAATCTACTATGTGACAGTGGCTATACAAATAGGGGCCATTCTTTGTGGCAACCCTGGAAGATTAGAAAAATGATGGAACTCGAGCATGACAGAAAGTTTTGTAAGTTATAAAATAAGCAAATTATAAATTTGGCCTGAGAAAAAGAAAAGAAAACACCTATTCAAATACTATTTATATTACTTATTTATATTACTTGAGCATTAAATTGTTTTTCTCTGAGCTGAGATTCATTCACAGTTCTCTTTTCTGTAAAGAGAATAAGAAGAGCACTTGAATCATAAATTGTTGTAAAGGCAAAATGAGATCCAATGTATGTAAAGCATTTAATCTAATATTTGGACTCATCAAGCTCCCCAATAAAAAGTCAAAGCCATTGTTAGCATTTGAGTGTGTAGTGTGTGAGTGTGTGTGTGTGTGTGTGTGTGTGTGTGTGGGTGTGAGAGAGAGAGAGAGAGAGAGAGAGAGAGGAAGAGAGAGAAATTGATTTTTATTACACTGAAAAAGAAACCTTGTCATACCTTCTTTAATATTTAAAAACAGCAATGTTCTATGAAATGGCCTTCTAAAGATTCCACTTTAAAAAAGGATAAATCAAAATAAAGCCCTTGGCCCTAGCTGGTTTGGCTCAATAAATAGAGCGTCAGCCTGCGGAGTGAAGGTCACAGGTTTGATTCTGGTCAAGGGCACACGCCTGGGTTGCAGACTTGATCCCCAGTGTGGGGCATGCAGGAGGCAACTGATCAATGATTCTCATCATTGATGTTTCTATCTTTCTCTCCCCTCTCCCTTCATCTCTGAAATCAGTAAAAATATATTTTAAAATAAATAAATAAATAAAGCCATTGGATTGAGAATCAATTGGATTTAGATTCAGAGCAAACACCAAATTCTTTTCTAACTGCAATGTGACCATTGTATTTTATTATGGCTATGTGATTGCTTGCTTCCTTCAACTCCTCCTCTTATTCCTTTGCCTCAGTTTCTTTTTGCCTAGTCATAAGGAAAGGAAAGAGGGGGGAATTTTATAGGGCAAATGAAGTGCTTCATTTTGTAAATTAAACACAGAATAATCTCTAATGATATAGTGCAAATTAGGGGGGGGGGAAGGAAACAAAACAGGGAAAAAAGTTGTTCTGACACTGAGTAACTACAATAGAATTAAAATCTGGATGGTATTGAAGGTTTAGAGTATTTTAGGACATAATTGCAAGTCAAGCTGTGTGGGCAGGGCAGTATTAAAATTTCCTTTAAATTGCATGCCATCAATTTAATAAGGACAGCTAGTAACTCAATAACAGCAATAATAGCAATAGCAGCTAAAATGGATTTCTCGCTGTGTGCAAGGCATTATATTCAGGGCTACATCCATGAACTAACTTAGTGCTCAAATCATACCTAAGAAGTAGGTGTCATTACAATCCCCATTTTACAGATGAAGAAAATTGACACATAAACAGGGTAGGTAATTTGCCCAACATGACGCATTAAATAGCAGAGCCAGGATTTTCACCCAGAGGATCTGGGTCTATAGCCAGAGCACTTAACTCAAGCAAATAGCTATGCCTCAGATTTCCTTTTCATTTCACTGTTAGAACCAGTGTGACCAACTTGTCCTAGGTTGCCTGGGATTTTTATTTTATTTTATTTATGTTTTTTAGCACTGAAAGTCTTGCTTCCTGAGAACTCCCTTAATCCCAGGCAAAGCAGGAAATTGCTCCCCCTAACAAACTTCACGTACATGAAGTTAGCCCTGAAGAAGAAAGCAAAAAGACCTCAAGCTATCCAAATCCAGAGTGAGAGGGAGATCTGTCCACACCATTACAAAGTTCATCTAAACTTAATTTAGGCACAATTAGAAACCTCAGTTTAGATGCAATTAGAAACCTTATTTAGATGCAATTATCACCGAACCGGTTAATGGGTTTCCCAACTAAACAGAAAGGAGCTAAAAAAGCAAGAGGTAAAACTGACAGAAAAGAAACTAAAAGGCTCTAAGGACAAACTCTGAGGACATTTAATGACACTTAATGACATGTAATTGTGCACTAGTTAGTGCATTTTATATGTCGGTGAAGGAAACCAACTTGAATCATCTTCAGCAACAAGAAAAGTGTATTAGAAATACTTGTAACAGGAGGAATAGATGCCATTAGAACTTGCCTCCTATCATTACTGTTTCTCTTTGTAGTAGCTTTATTCTCTTAGGCTGCCTCTTTCTTCTTGGTTAAAAACATGAAACCAACAACTAAGTTTTATATGTTCAACCATAGGAGAAAATTTTGATTATTTCAGTCCAAATTTTAAAACCCCAGGAATTTTTTACCCATTTGCTTACTTTGGATTAGGCAACTATTTCTGAACCAAGTTGGGATCGTATAAGAACACTGCAGCCTTGTAGGAACCACATTGATGGGGGTGGCAAAGACACTTTTCAGAAGGAGGGGAGCCTACTGATGTTCACTACAGTCCTCTGCTTGGCTGCCCAGAGTAGTCCCACATCCACTCTCAACCATTTCTCAACACACATTCTCTCTTGCCCTTTTTCCGTAGGTAGATTAGCAAAATGTCACCATTAATGCATTTTAAATATCCCGCATACAACCACAAAAGTTCCTCTTCCTCCACCATCACCATCAGAAAAAAAAAATTAAACACAGTTTAAACATAGTTAATCCAGCTAACTATGATTTTTGCAGAATTGTTATTTACAGAAATATACTGAGCTTGACAAACCAGAGGGTTGGGTGGATATCATGGGGTTACTTGGCTCCAAGTTCAGCCATTCTGTGTGATGTCATAGCAGAAGTCATGGCCTCTTCACATTAGGCTGCATCATGCACTGATCATACCTCATTTAGTTAGTACTCTAGTCAATACTAACCAATAAATTTAATAAGCCAAGATGGTCAATATACAATAGTAGAGAAAAAATTGGAACTCCCACTTGGAAAGTGAGAAAGTTAATAATTGGATCAATATATCTTATTCCATTAGAATATAAAATCTATAAGGTCAAAAATACCTGAATTACCTCTGAAATTCAGGTATTTTTGTGGGATTCAGAGAATTCTGTAAAGATTGCAGATTTCCAATGATGCTGTTTAATGTTATATGTGCCTCGGTAGGTATGGTAATGGATTTATTGAATGTCTTGGGGACATCACATCATGATTTTTATATCTCCAAAAGGAGGGATAAAGTAGAAGCTGTAGATGTCATTTGTGGCTATCTGAGGCTGTGTGGTAGTGAGTTTGGGCATGCTCTGTGCTACTTTCTTTAGAGTCAGGACTTTACCTCCTTTCAGTTAGTGTGGCTTCAGTAAGGCTGACTCCTCCTTCTGGCTTTGAATCTGGGTGGTGGCCAAAGTCCAATTCATCAGGGCAGTCCATAACTTGGCCACAGTTATTAACTCAACAATGAGTCTCACCCCACAGGAGCCAATGAGAGTCATTCCTGGACTTATTCTTTTTCTGGACTTATGTGAAAAATAGGGTTATTTTCTTTGGAAATATTACTAACCTCATTGCTTGCAGGGGTCATATTTGACAACAGAAGAAAATGTATTTCTGAGAATGAAGGCCAGTCAAGGATGTAAGCAGAGATCTACTGATATATAAACTTTGTGCCTTTGAATACCAACATATCTTAAATCAAATCTACCCTGGAATTTTCAGCTGTGTAAGCCTCCACAACTGAAATGTTCTGAAAAGTTTTCTATTATAGTAATTTGAGATAAAAACTTGTAATAAAATATTTATGAAGCTCTTCGAATGCATCATGAAGTAGTTACATTGAAATAATGTTGGTATAACGTTGGTATGAGAACAATGAAATATAAACATCTATAAAGTGCAAATATACAAGCAGAAATACTAAAGGACAAATTATAAAGGTACAGTTATGTACTCAAAGAATAACCAGTCCTCAGAAATAGATTCAAGTTAGAATAATAGCTTTAAAATGTCTCTAGGACGTCAGCAATACTATCCAATTAGTGTGCAAAATAAATGTTTCCTAAAATCATAATATTTACACATATTTATTTCTTAAAATTAACTTTGTTATAATTTTCATAAATAAAAAAAGTTTCTTGGTGACTCTCAAATGATACATGTAAGGTACAGTTTTTTAAATAAGAAGTAAAATTTCTTATTTCTGAAGTGTGAAGTAGAATATTGAGCCTAGCAATAATTTCAATATAGCAATAGAGAAAGTCGTGTCTTTCATCTAAAGACATAGAAAGGTGACTGCTTCCAACGTTTATGTTAAATGGGCAGCCATTTGACTGCTGAAGAACAATTAAGGTTATGGATCTTTTGTGAATATTAACAATTTTCTTGTGAAACTTTACATATAGGACCATATTTATTCACGAAAGGCAAAAATAAGTTGAGTAGCTTAAACAAAGAGGCCTGTTAGAATGCAGCTTAAGGATATGGTTAGCAGGACAATAGCTTTCACCAGACACACCCAATAAATTTAAAAGCCTTTTCTTTATGAAAAACGTTATAAACAAAAATGTAAATAAAAAAAACTTGGTTGGGGGGGGGAAGAGGTCAGGGGAGGGAATTTATCAACTCTGTCATTTCTTTTTTTCGCTTTTTAAAGCTAAGCCAAATAGATGTCTTGAGGTATTTACCAAAATCTATAGTAATAGCACCGCCAATGTTATGGCAAGATAGAGAATAAATTAATGGAACAAATAAATCTGTTCTGTGGCTTCTGTAGATCTGAGGACCACAGGGAAATATTAAAATAAATATTTCTTGTCGGTAATAAGCATAAGCTCACTATCAGATAATAAAAATGACAAGGATATATTTAGCATAGGAAAAATACACTTGCTAATATTGTCTTGCGATTAGCACCAATTTCAGTATTCCTCAAGCATGGTTTATGAAATGAGATTTACACAAGATTTGGCAGTGCATAAATTACTCTGGTGGCATAAGGTATGAATTTTCAGAGCTGCATTAACTGTTTCAGAACAACCACACATTTTAAATAAGAAACTGTGGTGTTGCCCTGGAGTCTGTGCTAGTGGCCAGAAGAAGTCTATCATTATTTTACCAGTATTTCTTGTAAGCATCATCTGACAGCATTTTACTAAGCACTGAAATGCAGACATAATAGGAAAAGGAAGAGCCGTGCTTCCAACCAGTTCTTGGCTTGGGAGTTTAGGCAGGAGACTTGGGGTACAGCCTGGCTTCTCCTCCCAGCCATATGTGTCCCTAAATTGGACATATCCTAAATCATCTAGAAACAGTTTGGGTTTTGTTTTTTTAATCAACTATAATATTGGGCTAACATTCTTTTGAAAGTCACTTCTGGCTCTAAATTTCTATGAGTGTATTATATTCAATTTTCCCTGAGAGGGAAAAAATAAAAATATCTAATTGATAGAAAAAAAGACTCATGCACTTAACAGCTACAAATACTCTATAAAAAGACATCCATTTAATGAATCCATCCATTCTATTAGAGGAAACTGCAAGAAATCCTAAAAATTATTTTAATTCTTTCGCCAAATCCTCTTCATAATAAATTGACCTCTGCCCTTTTTGTTAACAGCACTTCAAGTACGCCTTTATTATAGTAATCACCTCTTTGTCTTAAGGTCAGTTGTACAGTTCTCTGTCCTATTTCTCCCCAGAAACCTGAGTTCCTTGAGGGCAGGGTCTACCTTGCTTTCTTACCCTAGAGTTAACTTGACATAGATTTGGCACTCATATGATGCTTGAATACATAAATGAATGAGTGAAGTAATACTTTTAAAGAAGAGTAGTCAGAAAAAAGAAGTTTTTATCCAGAGAATAATGTATAACAACCTTATTTTCTAGGTAATACAAAACACAAGATGTATAAAGTATTTTCAAGGTGGCAGTACTTGCTAAGACATTTTCTCCATTAATCATTAACAATTCAATTCTATTTTTTCTGAGGTAGATTTTTTTTTAATCTAACATGATTTTGGAATAGTGGCCTTATAATTGCTATCTGTTTTCATTATCTTAAGAGGGCTAATATGCTAAGTTATGCAACAGACTGATGAATTTCAGAGGGAAGAGGGAGTGGGGCAGGAAGAGTTAACCAAAGAACTTATATACATCTATGCATAACCCATAGACAAACAATAGTGTGGTGAAGGCCTGGAGAGGGGGTGGGAGCACATGGAGGGAGTCAATGGGGGGAAAAGGGGGAATATCTATAGTACTTTCAACAATAAAGATAAATTAAAGTTTAAGGAAAAAAGTTATAGGTGAAATAAAGTATTTCAAAGGAATGCTGCATAACAGACAACTCGGTGGCATATAGGAAGAGACATTCATTAGCTCATGTGTTTGCAAGAGATAGCTGATTTGACCCAGGCTCGCTCATGCATCTGCATCAGCTGCAAGTCTTCTAAGCAGCTCTGCTCTTATTGTCCAGTCTCACAGATGCCTATGGAACTTCTCTGTCTATTAAGTGATCTAGGATGGCATTGACTGGGATAATGAAAGCGAGTCAGCCCTGCTCCATGTACCTATTTCCTGTTAGCAGTCTAGCCCTGGCATGTTCTTCTAACAATGACAAAGGTGCACAAGTAGGCAAGCCCAATGAAAACACATCTTTCGAGCCTCACTTTAGTCACACTTGCTGACTTCCTACTAACCAAAGCAAGCCACATGGCTGAGGCTAAAGTTGGAGTAAAAGGCCACTACAAAGTCATGTGGCAAAGGGGATCGACATAGGAAAAAGTGAAGAACTAGGGCTGCTTGCAATGCCTGGAGCACAGAGTTTTATTCTAACTACTTTATAGGACTAGAGCAGTGATGGTGAACCTATAACACGTGTACCAGAGATGACACGTGAACTCATATTTTTGGTTGATTTTTATTTGTTAAATGGCAATTAAATATATAACATAAATATCAAAAATATAAATCTTTGTTTTACTATGGTTGCATATATCAAAAAATTTCTATATGTGACACGGCACCAGAGTTAAGTTAGGGTTTTTCAAAATGCTGACACGCCGAGCTCAAAAGGTTCGCCATCACTGGACTAGAGGATGACATAGTTTATGCTCTCATAGGACTTATGAATCCCGTAACATATAATTTGCTTATTAATATTCCCCATAAGATAAGAATTTCTTGACCTTATTAGTACTTTTGGAAATTAATATTGCTCTTCTCCCTCTCTGTTAGTGCAGGAATTTGAGGGGCGTATGTGTGTGTTATTTGGCTCCTTTGTCCAGGACTTGGAGTATTAGCTGACATTTTTTAATGACAAGTAAAGAATAATGTTCTCCTTCAATCAGGAATGTTATAAGGAGATAAAAGTGAAAATGAAATGAGCCAGGAAATAAGACCTTTGGACAATTAAAATTCAGCGTCCGAGCCAAACAAGTGAACATCTTTTAGGTAGATTATATAAATTCATCTTATTACAGATTTCCAAAGAAACCCATTTTGAGTTGTCTTATCACCACAAACAGCTGCTACACCTCCAAATGGAGTTTCCTAATGAGTGTGGAAACAAAATCTGTTTCTTTATATCCCAGATACTCCGTGTTTGCCTGGCCAGCAGCCAACACTGACCAGCTGCGGCTCCTGCGGCCAC
>NW_006287462.1:1597595-1620011 GCF_000327345.1 Myotis davidii | reverse complement strand
GCTGACATTTGAGTTTGGAAGGAGTGTGCACTTCTTTCTAAACATTCCATATATTATCCCTTATCTATACTGTACCTGACTCCAGGATTGACTATCGAAAGTGTCAAAATCCCTCTGGCCTTTCAATGAGACACACCGGAGTGCTTGCAGGCTCTGATTGAGGAGACTGTAGTGGCCGTCCTTCCTACCTTCTCCTGTGTTTTGTCAATAGTGTGGAGATGGGGAAGCTTACATTTAGATTTCTGAGACTCTTTTGCAGCGAGGGTTCTTGAGGTAATATAAGTTATCCAAGTAGGTTGGAACACGACAGGAAGCAGAGCCAGGCTTTTGTAACAAGGGGAAAGTTTGGTCAAGAAGACGGTGGGCTTCTCAGCAGTTACTTTAGCTGGAGAACATGATAGGAATCACTGTGAATAGTCATCAGGTGTCAGAAGTAACAGTGAGCAGTCATCAGGTGTTAAAAATGTTAATATACGTTCAGTCTTCACACTACCCACAAACAGTAGAAAGAAGGGAGTGTGGCTGCGGTGGTCTCCTCAGGGAGACCCTCCTAGCTCTTCACTGTGTCTCATCAGACGTGTGCATTGAGAGGTAGGTGGTGATTCCTGATGGAAGCTAAGGCTGTGCATTTGTGGAGCCTAAAATACCTAGCTTTCTTTCTGTTATATGCAACTGAATCCTGCTTCTTACGAACATGTTAAAACCAGAGACAAGGAGTTAGTTCTTTCCTTTCCTGGCCATCAAAAGTGAAAGGTAGAATATAGATTCATACTATGGCTTCATTAATTTTTATTGCTTTCCCTTCTTTTTATTTGCTGCCCTTCAAAATTATGAAATATTTCAAGGTCACAGAAAGCAGATGAAAAAAGAACATAACATCTTTGGGTTTCGACTATAAGATTGATCAAATGTTGACATGTGCTTCAAATCTTGTTTTTTAACTAAAATATTACAGTGTTATCTAAATCCCTCCCTAATCCAACTTCCTTTTATCCATCCTCAGAGGTAACCAGTCACCTATAAAATATATGTATATTTCACACATATTTTATGCTTTCACTATACATATATATGAACTCAGTATTTGTAGTATTGTTTTGTATTTTTATACTTCATGTAAATCCTTTCCTATTATCTGAATTACATGTTTTGCAATTTGCTCTTTGAGTCAGTATTATTTTCCTGATATTTTCTATTTTTTAATACATTTAAATCCAGTTAATTAATCATAACTTATCTACGATTTTTCATTGGCTGATTATGCTAATTCTCTCCTGAGGTTGTTTCCAAGGATTGACTTTCTAATAGCATCTCAAAATCAGTGTGCTAGTAATTGAATTTGTAATTTCCCCTGGTTTCTATAAGTGAGTTCCTTATTTTCATTAAAGGCATTGACACCCCCATTCCTTCCAGCTCCAAAACTTTGGGATCACCTCGACACACCATTTTTATTAATCAATCCATTGAACATTGGGTCCTTGTCCGCCTTTCTATCTGAGCTTAAATGCCATCTCCGAAGAGAGGCATTCCTAAACTAGCCTCCCACTTTCTCACTCCACTTCAGCAAGGCTCTTCCTTCTTTCAGAACATTTATTACAATATACAATCAATATTTACTTAAATTCTGTTTTATTTGTTGTTGGTCTTCTCCGATGGACTATAAGCTCCGTAGGTCTATATACACAGTACTGACATTAGAGCATGGTAGGAGCTCAGTGGATATTTGATAAATAAATGAATAAATGCATAGTGCAGCCCATTGCCTCCTAAGTTTAACCAGTCACTTTCTGAAGAATGTTTTTCTTCAGACATTAATAATGTAAATATAAGGAGAGGGCATTTAGATAACAAAGAAATATAAAAATAAAGCAATGCTTCTAGAACTTACCACATCACCTGGTTATATGTTTAAAATCATAGCCATTAAAATGGTAAATATTTTTTTTAATATATTTTATTGATTTTTTACAGAGAGGAAGGGAGAGAGATAGGGAGTTAGAAACATCGATGAGAGAGAAACATCGATCAGCTGCCTCTTGCACATCTCCTACTGGGGATGTGCCCGCAACCCAGGTACATGCCCTTGACCGGAATCGAACCTGGGACCTTTCCGTCTGCAGGCCGACGCTCTCTCCACTGAGCCAAACCGGTTTCAGCAAGGTAAATATTTTATGCATGTAAATAGTTCCTTTTATTTTTACCTTAGGATACATGACTCCAAATAAAAACCACTTTGTCAAATCGGTGGTCTATAAATTAGAGCAGTACCTTAAAACTTTCACAGAATAAATTGTGTCCTAATAATAGCATAAATTTTTTAAAATTATGTATAATTTCAAATATCAAGAAAGTACAAAAATAATACAGATACCTATATACGCACTACCGAGATTAAACAGATGTTAACATTTTGCCATATGTGCATCAAATCTGCCTTTAAAAATGGGAAATAAAATAGTACAGATTCAACTAAATCCCCCCTCTTCTCCCTCCTCTCCTCCTACACATAACCATTACCTTAAAGTTGTGTATCTTTCCTGTGCATGTCTTCATGAACATAGAAAGAGTATAACTGTGATTTATGGGCATATACTGGGACTCTTGTTTAAGAGAAAAAATAAACAATTGCAACAAAATTTGATGTGCAAGTAAATACTTGTTTAGACTGAGAAAAGAAATCACAATGCATTTAAAAATGTAAAAAGCTGATAAATGTCACGTGCATCGCACAATCCACCAAAGTAATGTATTTATAAATGTATTGCCTGGCCTACTTCTATAACATATTTTCTGTACATTTGTGACCACGTGGTATTTGATTACTTCTTCTCCAGACATTTTAAAATATTAATTTCTATAGAGCAATTAAAAAGAAAATTGTTTTCCCTCTAGCGTGAATACACTAAATTAATTTTTTACTTTATAGCTAGAGTATATTGAACTTACTACTTCACACATGTGCTTCCCTGTTGTGCTGATACATGTTTATGCCTAACATATCAGGGACTCAGAAGGAAGAAGCTCTAGCTGGTGGAGGTCATTAGCATCGCTGGAAGTCAGCAGCTGCCGCTGAGGGAGAGGTGATCCTGGCTCCACAAGGTAATGCATGCCTGTCTTACTTCCTAGTTAGCTCTTACTTCCAGTTGTCTACAACCTTTGCAGGAGACACTTACAGCCTCATGCTGGTTTTGAAGCAAATAACAGTGAATTATTTTAACCTTAAGGAGCCGTGAAGCTCATGTTACAAATGCCTTTAGACAGGGGAAGTGCATCTCCCTTTAGTAATCCACATGGAAACCATCTGAGAACATACTCAAATTTTCAAAAAGATGAGGAATAAAGAAGACCTAGGGTTAGATGGGAAAAAAATAGAAAGGGACAGAGGGAAAAAAAGGAATGAGAAGAAGGAAATGAAAACATAGAGAGACAGGAAAAACACATGTGCTCTAGAGATGCAAGTATATTGATAAATAGGAAAGATCAAGAAAGAACTAGATCCCTAACTGGTTTGGCTCAGTGGATAGAGCGTTGGCCTGCGGACTGAAAGGTCCCAGGTTGGATTCCGGTCAAGGGCATGTACCTGGGTTGCGGGCACATCCCCAGTAGGAGGTATGCAGGAGGCAGCTGAACTCTCTCTCTCCCTAACTCTCTGTAAAAAAATAATAAAATATATTTAAAAGAAAAAAAAAGAAAGAACTAGAAAGACCAAAACAGTTTTATAGTTCAAGCATTTGCAATATTTTAATTTTACCTTTTAATTATACTTTTTTTTTCAAATATAGAGCTAGCTATAAATTACTTCTTTGTTTTCCTTGGAAAGTTTCTCAAACTCAGTATCTCCTCCCCTTTTCAATCCACAGCCAGCACAATCCTTTACTCCTCTGTGGGCAATAGCCTGCAGGGGTCCATTGAGCGGCACTTCCTCCCCTAGGCCTGGGCCCTTGCCTGCCTGCTCCTTCCTGCTCTCATCTGTCAGCCTCTTGGGCTCTGCTTGGAGCAACACAGTCCCTAACTCCTCCCTATGCTGCATTTATCAAACCAGCTACACAGTTCCTCTTGGGTTTCTTATACACTTTGTTTTCTTATTTGGCGTTGTTACTGATAGTGACTAAATGAAAGCAGACAGCAATAAACCATTCATGGACCATATCACCAGTTGTTACTGATCTGGTATTACCGTTAATGATCATTAACAGTAATGATCATTATTAAACTCTAGGTGCCATACTTTGTTCTAAGACCTTTGATATACATCCATTGTCATCCTCACAATGATCCTATGAAATTGTGTTATTTATAAGATATTTCTTATCTCACTTTATAGTGGAGGACCTCAAGTCACTGAGCTATAGAAGGTGATTAGCTTTATTTTGTTTGTTTTGGATGTGTGTGTGTGTTTAAACATATTCCAGATGCTGTTAGGCCAAGTGAAATTTTATGTACCAAAGAGTGGGTGTTTCAAATTCTCCAAGGCTCATATGAGTTTTATTTATACGCCAGAAGAAAACTTCATATTTTCAGAGTTCTTTGGTCTCTTCTGAGAAACTTAATTTAAGAAAATCCTTGGATATTTCTTTCTTTTGAAACCAGACCATTTTGTTTCTTTTTTTTTTTAATATATATTTTGCAAATGGTAAGAGTTCCTTCCTCAGACCATTTTGTTTCTTGGCTTTATTTTTCTTTCACAAAAGAAAAGCAGTGATATTTAATATCTCCACAAAAGGAAATGGTGATCATGTTAGTAGATTCCTGGCTTCCCATAAGAACCACATCTTCCTTGCTGTTTGGATCCAATAATTTGATTGTCTAGCTCAGTGATGGCGAACCTTTTGAGCTCGGCGTGTCAGCATTTTGAAAAACCCTAACTTAACTCTGGTGCCGTGTCACATACAGAAATTTCTTGATATTTGCAACCATAGTAAAACAAAGACTTATATTTTTTATATTTATGTTATATATTAAAATGCCATTTAATAAAGAAAAATCAACCAAAAAAATGAGTTCGCGTGTCACCTCTGACACACGTGTCATAGGTTCGCCATCACTGGTCTAGCTTGTTAGGAGCATCCCCTATTGTGTACGTGAGGCAGGGATCCCACTTCTCTCCAGCTGTGGGACTTGGGTCCATGCACTCTCTCTCTCTGAGCCTCAGATGCATAACCTGTGAAATGAAAGGATTGGTCGAGAACAGAACTCCTCAGACATGACTGTCGGCATGTGGGCTGGGTAATTCTTTGTTGGGAGAGGCTGCCTTTTACATGGCGGTATGTTCACCAGCATCCCTGTGTTTCATCTGCGACATGCCAGCAGCCTCCCCTGGATAATCAACAAGGTCTCCAGGCATCAGCAGATGTCCTCTGGCAGGCACATCGCCCACAAGTGAGAACAACAGGTCTAAAAGGACATTTTAGTTCTCTCCTTGCACTTAAACTTTAAATTTTTCAAGAACTCCAGCAGTAGTCAGAGATATGATACACTTTTGATATTTTATGTTATTCAGGAAGACATTTTCTGCTGAGAAAGGTTACGATTTCTTTCCCCTCTTCTCTCTCTCCATCACCATGACAACAAATTACTGCTAGGATGTAACATTTATTACAAAGAGCAGAGTGCTAAAGCCAAGGTGGATATCTCCTTCTCAGAAGCTGGTACCTAATAAATCAAAGATTGCTTGTTCTTCATGTGTGGAAATTGCATCTGTCCTTTGAAGGACCAGTGATTCATTAGGGAAATAATAAATGGTTATGTATTTGAGTACACAGACTTAGAAGGTAAACCTAAGTGAGGAAAGCTACTTAGATAACCACAATCTTATTTAAATTGGAATTTTATACTCATTATTTCCCAAAAGTGTGGAAAAAATATGCCAATTAGGGTCATCTAAACTTCAGAATATTGTATTTCATACTTAGACCAAATTTCTGCATTGCTTGTGATGCTTATCCAAGAAGCCAGGATACTCCTCCTGGGCAACATCCAGCTCCCTACTGCTTGGTTGGTCATTAGAGTGATGTCTATTGTGGCACATGTCTTTGCTCAGGACACTTTTACCTACCTCTGTTCAGCACCCTTCCTCACAATGGCCTGGGACACCTGTAATCCCAAGAAAAAGCAGGCAAGGTTCTGGACTATAATGAGATTGTCTTCGGAATTTATCCACTTGTCTTTGGAAATGTTGCAACTGAAAATTTTGTAGAGCCCCTGAGCTGGGACCATGACAAATTATAACCCATTGTAGTGTTACTGGTGGGATACCCCCTGTGTCCCCATCTGTTACCAGTGGAAGTGGAGTTCTTGCATTGTCACAAGAAAAGGAGTTTCCTGAGACTCCCACGGGAGGATGAGTGATCTTTATTTCTGAGGAATTAAACCCCTGGGTTTCCAGTGTCCTGTTTTTCTCTATCCCGCCCGGGAAAAGTCCAATCTTGTCTTCAGCAGTGCAAGAATGAAGGCCACTGCCCAGAGTCCCCACTCCATATTAAAGCACAGTCCAGTCCAGCATCTAGCTAGGTGAGCCTGTGTTCCCAGCTGCAGTCCATTGTGTGTAGGGTCCACATGGTCATTGGCCATGCAGCTGCTTAAGGCCACGTGGCAACGGAGAGAAAACAAGTGAACAAACCAGCCAGTGTGGGTCACGGAGCAAGAGAGCGAGAGGGAACAAGGAGAATAAGAGAGAGGGAGTTCTTTAGGGATGTTTAACCTTCAAAGAGTTCACACACTTGCAGTGGCTTTACCCTTCTAGCTAATCCGTGGTAAACCTGGCTAGACTGAGAGGGAAACACTTTCTCTATGTCACCCCGACCTCACTGTGCATATGCCCATCTTCCCTTTGTTGGATCCCTTCCCCCAGTGATTTGCAGGGAATGGACTGGTCGGTTCCTGGGGAGTGTGAAGCTGTGGCTTCAAAGTGAAGCTGTCCACCCTGCTTACAATGTATGGACTCCCCTTTGTTGTTTCCCCTCTTATTAATATTAATAACTAGATAATTATGATGACCACAGTAGGAGGGGTTAAGGATAATTATCAGTCTTCTGATTATTTGGTGATGACTTTATATAGAGTTTTCATTGGTTGAGATAAGAAAACTGGTAAAAAAACAAAACAAACAAGACTTGGGGGAGAAAACTATATCAACATTGAGTTAATGATTATTTCTTCTTGCTACACCATGAGTTCTTTACAAATAGAGACTATATCTTTTTTTAAATCTTTATTGTTGAAAGTATTATTTATGTTCCCTTTTTTCCCCCATTGACTTTCTAGCCCGCCCGCATCCCTTCCCCCAGGCCTTCACCACCCTATTGTCTGTGTCCATGGGTTATGCATATATGCATACAAGTTCTTTGGTTGATTTCTTCCTACCTACCCACCCTCTCCCATGTTCCCTCTGAGATTCAACAGTCTGTTCTGTGCTTCTATGTCTCTGGATCTATTTTGTTTATCAGTTTATTTTGCTCACTATATTCCATATATGAGTGATTTCATGTGATATGTATCTTTCTCTGACTGGCTTATTTCGCTTAGCACCATGGTCGGCAAACTGTGGCTCGCGGGCCACATGCAGCTCTTTGGCCCCTTGAGTGTGGCTCTTTCTAAGCTTTAGGAGTACCCTAATTAAGTTAATAGCAATGTACCTACCTATATAGTTTAAGTTTTAAAATTTTGGCTCTCAAAAGAAATTTCAATCGCTGTACTGTTGATATTTGGCTCTGTTGACTAATGAGTTTGCCGACCACTGGCTTAGCCTAATACTCTCCTAGGTGCAACCATGCTGTTGCAAATGGTAAGAGTTCTTTCTTTTACAGCTGCATAGTATTCTATTGTATAAATATACCACAGCTTTTTTATCCACTCATCTGCTGATGGGCACTTGGGCTGTTTCCAAATCTTAGCTATTATAAATTGTGCTGTTGTGATCATAGAGGTGCATATATTCTTTCTGATTGGTTAGAGACTATATCTTATCTAAGTTCATATTAATGGGAATTAGATATTCTATCTAATATTGATGAAAGTGAGTATTTTTAAGTTATAACATATATAAATAAAGTAATTGTTCTTTTATTCAACAATCCTATATTGAGCGCTATGTATCACTGCTGTGAATAAAGACACAATCACTGTTTCTATGTAGCTTACATTGCAGCAAGAATTTACAACACAGAAGCATTAACCTGGAGGAGAGCTTCCTGGACGTGTCCTTGTCTGCCAAACTTAATTATTGTTGCCATTTTAGAGGGTCCATAAAATGTCCCTCTTGAATACAGTGACACCTTTCTGTTCCCTCTGCCAAGAACTCTCTTTTTCCAGTAATCCACAGGGTTTGCTTTAGAGCTGTATGGTATAGTCAGAGTTCTCCAGAGAAACAAAATCAACATCATGTAGCTGGAGAGAGGTAGGTTTATTATAAGGAATTGGTTGACAAGAAATATGGATGCAGATAGGGGAGGCTAGGGGACTGTCTAGGGCGGGGGGGTGGAGGGAGAAATGGACACATATGTAATACCCTTTGTAATACTTTAAGCAATAAAAAAAAAGAAATATGGATGCAGACAAGACTTAAGGTATGTAGTCAACAAGCTGAAGACCTAGAAGCACTGATGACATAGTTCCAGTTTAAGTCTGAAGATCTGAGAACCAGAGGAGCAAACAATATAATTGCAGTTCAAATGCCAACAGGTTCAAAACCCAGGAAGAGCTGATGTTCCAATTTGAGTCTCAGGGCAGGAACAAAAGCTATGTCACAGCTCAAAGGCTGTTAGAGTTCTCCCTACTCACAGAAAACTCAGCTTTTTTGTTCTATTCTGTCCTTCAATTGATTGGCTGAGGATCGCCCACATTAGGGAGAGCAATCTGCTTTACTCAGTCCACCAATTCAAATGTTAATCTTGTGCACAAACATCCTCAAAGAAACACCTGAAATAATGCTTGACTAAATGTCTGGGCACATCATGGCCCATTCAAGGTGACATAAAATTAATCCTCATGCATATCTAAGGATGTGGTCAAATGTCACTACTCAGTGAGGCCCACACTGACCACCCATGCCATTTTTTATAAACCCACCTTGCTTTTTACTTCTTCCCATATAATTTTTACCTTCTGATATATTGTACTCTATTATTTTATTTATCTAATATACTATATTATTCATTTATAGTTATATTCGTTTTTGTCTTCCCAAGCTTTATATGTTCCATGAGTGTCATATTTCTGAGTTATTTTTTTTACCACTGCTGTATAAGATGTTACTTCACATATGAAGTGTATTCTATAAATTCTTATTGAATGAAAAAAATGAACTCCCTAAATCAGTCAGATAGAATAAAGTCATCATCTTTATTGCTGAAGATGCTATTTGGGAAAATATTGATTTTAGAGAGACAGAGGAAAAGAGAGTTAAACATCAATTTGTTGTTCCACTTAATTTTGCATTCATTGGTTGATCCTTGTATGTGGGAATTAAACCTACAACCTTGGCATATTGAATGATGCTCTAACCAACCGAGCTACTTAAATTTTAAGCACCAAGTTCTAAGAGCCTAGAAACCACTAGGGCAGTGGTCGGCAAACTGCGGCTCACGAGACACATGCGGCTCTTTGGCCTCTTGAGTGTGGCTCTTCCACAAAATACCGACTTCTGCACATGGGCCACGAAGTTTCAATCGCACTGTACATGCGCACCTGCACGTGGTATTTTGTGGAAGAGCCACACTCAAGAGGCCAAAGAGACGCATGTGTCTCGTGAGCTGCAGTTTGCTGACCACTGCACTGGGGCATACAAGAATGTGCATTAAAGTATATAGGATATCACTAGTGGCTGTAGAAATATACAATTTGTGATCCTTAATGAAAATTTGTATTTTGACCTTAATTCAATTCCTAGTAAATAAAACCATATTACGTTATGCTCTCTTTTAATGTGCTTAGATATTTTCTTAAATATAAATTAGAGAGCCAGGTTTGAAACTCTTCTTAAAGACAGATAAATATAGTCACATTATAATATACTTTAAAGTGACAGCACACTTTGTACTAATCTGCCTTTTCTTTTAAGGCAAAGTTATCACTTCCATTACTCTTTTTGTGTTTACCTGTGTCAAAATGATAAATGGGTTCTGACAAATTGAATTACAGTTTTCTCAAAAATATGTTTAAAAAACCAGAGGAGTAGTAAAATGAAGTAAACTGTTACCATCTATACCTTCAAGGGATTTATTTTTTTCTAAAGAAAAGCTATTAGAGATGCCAACAAAGTAAATGTTATTTTGACCAACTACTTCTGTCAGTTTTTGTGGCAGACATTAGCTTGAAAAGAAGATAATGGCTCCAAATTTGTGATTCTGCACCCACAAGTTTTAAAAGCACTAAAGAAGATTTAAATAAAAATTTAAAAAGTCCCTTGCCAAATGACTACATTTATAACTTCAGCATGGTATGCTTACTCTTATAAGTTAGAATTTAAGTGATGTATAATTTATCTGATTTACTTGACATGCAGGAAATCTTCTAGAAGGGCCCCAAAGCACTTTGGAAATAAAGATACATCTTCTAACCATGGTGATTTCTAAACTCTTAGACATGTGGGTTTCCCACGTGCTGGTTCCTAATAGAAAGCAGGCCCTGACTTAATATGTTCTTCTGCTATTTTTATTATTTTTATTGTTGTTAATTTTTCTTTATTTTTATTAAATTTTAAAGGGTGGCATTAATAGGATCATATAGTTTCAAGTGTACATTTCTATGATGCATGATTTGTATATTACCTGTGTCTACCAGCCAGTCATCTTCTAAAATATCTCTCCAAATTTGTTTCAAGTCCCCATTTCACAAATTAGACCCTTTCTGACTTAGTATTAATTATTCCAACTCCTATAGGTCTGGCGGCTTTGGGGGTAACACATTTATGGGCATTTTCACTAATTGCCAGATCCTCTAGATGGTGATGACAAAGTAGCTCAGTAATCTCTTCTATAGTTGGACTCCAACAACAGAAACTTTGCTGTTCATCCTAAATGTGAATCCTAAGTAGAATTTAAAAAGGTAGTGAAGCTACATATGGAAGTCTTCTACATTCACCTCCTTGGAGTGAACCCAATAGCCCAGAATTAATCACTAGCCTTCTAGAACTTTCTCCTTTACCGTAATTATGAAATTGTCACCTTGGAATGCCCTTCCCTCGAAAATATCCTAGGAGTTAAAATTTCTGCTCTCTACATTCCTTCTTTTTTTTTAATATATTTTTTAATTGATTTTTTACAGAGAGGAAGGGAGAGAGATAGAGAGTTAGAAACATCGATGAGAGAGAAACATCGATCAGCTGCCTCCTGCACACCTCCTACTGGGGGTGCCCACAACCCAGGTACATGCCCTTGACCGGAATCGAACCTGGGACCTTTCAGTCCACAGGCCGATGCTCTATCCACCGAGCCAAACCGGTTTCGGCTGCTCTCTACATTCCTACCAAATTTTACTTGGTGCTCATTTCAAAGGTCTCAAGACAAACCTCAAGAATGCCGATTCTCTAGAAGGATTTACCTCTTGCAATAGCAGGTAACACCCATTCTGAGGTTTAGTACAGAAAAGATGTAAAGCAAGAACAAAAGGAAGCTATACATTGGGTGGAGTTCAAAGAGGCCAGGGACAGGTTTTCAAGTCTTCCCCCATCTGGGGTCATCCTACAGAGTGTGTCTTTTCCCTTTCTGTAAACTGTAAGGACATACTAGGAACCTATCCTGAGAGAAGGCTTTTATGGAGAGCTGGTCCCATAGGCCAATCCTATGCTACACAACCAGCCATGAAAACAAAACTCAAGGCCCCAACAATGAAACCAGGTACACGTCATCCATCTTGATGCCTATGTAAAAGCATCCTGACAGGCTCATAGGGCGTGGCCTATCTCTCCAGGTGTACACAAGAGAATAATCAATCATCAGCATGAGTCTTCTGAGGGCTAACTCCTCAGGGGTTGGCCAAATGTCAGTTGAGGTTCCAGGTTCCCTTGGAGACATGCAAGGAGCTAGCAACCAGTCCTGCTGTGCTAACTCTCCTCAGAGTGGTCTCTCCAGAATTGGGTGTATACTCATTATTCATTCACCTTTCTGTTTGTGTATTACACTTCAAAACAACACTTAAAATAAGTCAGGGGTCTTAGGCATTGTTCACATACTATCTCTAGAAAGCCCTGGATCGACTGGCCTTTAGAAAATGAGCTAAGGAAGTTGAACGGAAACGTTGAAGTTTAAATTCCAAACAAGGAACATTTTTAACAGCATGTGCATAAATAAGTGTTGGGATTTCCCACCTCTGTTTCTTCTGAACACCACGGCTTGACTCAATGTGGATGAGCTGATTCATGTTCTGCCTCTGTTTCACAGGCCTCCCTTTTTCCTTTCTAACATTTCTACTCTAAAAGGAAGACTGTGTGGAGCCAGAGTGAGATTAGAAACCATGTGTGCACACAGAACTCCTGAAAGATAGACCTTGGGGTTGACGTGTAATTCTGGAAAGTCTACAATGAGCGTAACATGCAATTGAACACTTAAAGCATGACAGCGCTGTCCAGGGTGCTTCCATCTGGTTTATATAAGATCTCTGGGGCAGTGCAGCATGATGGTTAGCTGAGTGTGCTCTAGAACCCACTACCTGAATACTCTCGGCTCAGAGAGCATTAAATCTTCATTTCTTCATCTATAGATTGGGAATAATTTTAGTATTTGTCATGGTGTTGTTGTGACAATTGAGTGAAATAAAGGCTCTATTGTTCTATAAATATACAATTTTAGGCTGAGTGTTCAATAAATAATATTATTATTCAACATTGTTGGACCTTAAAAACAGCATTGAATATGGAGTCAGCAGTTAGGGCTTATTTTTCTGGCCTATAATTTTCTGGCAATGTGAACTTGTGTATTTAACTACATGAAGCCTCACATTTTTCTTATGCAAAATGGGAAAAATAAGCCAAAATGAGATAAAGTATGCGAAAAATACCTAGCTCAGCTGCTGGTCACATGTATTTATAGAATGAAATCTGTGTTTCATATTATAAATGCAAACTCAATTGGATTTGCAGTTCCCTGCTAATAACAAACTATAATGTGTTGGTTCTGTGAAAAAATATTTGTATTACTTATGATAAATTTTAAAGCTCTGTTTAGACATTATCTTTGAATGTTGTTATTATGTATGTTTCAAAAGGGAGAGAAAACATTCCATCAAGCACTTGTAAGACATGCATATCAAGTGCATCTAGAGCACAGCATATGAATATGTAAGTCACAGAAATGAAAATTCAATAGAAATCTAAAGGCTTTGGGTTAAGATAATTTTCCTTTGTCCCATAGTAAGGTCAAACCATGGTTCTAAATGAGAAGGAAAACTTGTAATATGGAAGATGTTCTGGGTTTTACTGTTGCTATCACTGCTCTCTTGGGATGGTTGCTAAAGTGAGACCAGCGTTTTTATTGTATTCCATCCGGACTGTCATCTCCTCTCAGATTCTTGGCCATGTGTATCTGTATTCAGGAGGAGGTGAAGTCTTCTTTTGCAGGAGGGCTTGCCTTTGGAGAAGCTGTCAGAAAGGATGAGTCACTCTTAGGATTGACTTCACATAATCTGTTGACAAGCTCATTTGCTAATGCAGTCATCTAAATCCTGGTGTCCACAAGACACAGGGGAAAACAAATCTCTCCTTGTCATCGCATGGCCAGAGGTATCTTAAAAAAAAAGAAGGTAATTAATTAGACTATAAATTCATCTTCAGAATGAAAGGACAGGCTACCTGCAAAAAAGGACCTGGAAGAGGAAGACGTATTTTTATTAGGAACCTCGTAGTGTTCCATTTCAGTAGCATACGTTTGTGCAGAAGAGATAATGATTTGTCATTATTTCTCATCTGGTTAGTTTAAAAAGAACTAAAATTAATGCTTTATCATTACTGACTATTCATGTAATGTTTACTTTATGGCAACATCACCACACTCAGAGATCTTAAAGGCTTAGGAAAACATTTAAATAAAGTAATAATTGAGCCAGCAAGACTCTGGAAGATCTTAAAAATTAAATATCATAGTTGCTGCATAAAATGCATTGAAAACTGAATCGGCAAAGAAATGTCTTACTCTTATAATTTCAATCATAATGGAAATAATGATTATACTTTTAAAATTGATTTTCTGTTGACAGTACTTACATCTTCTATATGTCTTTACTATTTTTCATCAAGTAGAAAACTTTTTAAAGAATACAGAATATAAAAACTTTTCTTTTAACCTAAAAATTATTTAACCCTATTTCTGACTGTTGAGCAGTATGCTTTTATGAAATGATAAAAATAAACGTTGTAAAAGTGAGACTAGAGTAACTGAAAGGTCCCAAACCACTGCACCAAAAGGGATTAATGGCCCTTCTGGTTGCATATTGTTTGCAGAACTTGGACAACTGAAGACACAAGTAGCATTACTTCTCATTGGGATTAGAATATAGGTTTTGACATAATGTACTGAAGGAAAAACTAGATTTAACCTATGGCAAGTAGTTTACACTCTTTAATTCATGACAAGTAGCAAAAGAACAATAGAGACTGAGTATTGTAGACTTCATAGGCACAATTCCTTAAATGGGTCATAGAAAAGTAGAGATTGTATTATACTTACAGAGTAGGACTAAAGCAGGTTTACAGTTGTGAGGACATGAGAGTTTACTCTTGTATTATTATTTATGAACTAGAGGCCCAGTGCACAAAAATTTGTGAACTCGGGGGGTGGGGGGGTTCCTCAGCCCAGCCTGTGACCTCTCGCAGTCTGGGACCCCTCAGGGGATGACCACCTTCTGGCTTAGGCCCGCTCCCCAGAGGATTGGTCCTGAGCTGGCAGTCAGACATCCCTCTGGCAGCCCGGGAGCCCTTGGTGGATGTTCACTTGCCAGAAGGAAGCAGGCCTAAGCTGCAGTAGGACATCCTTAGCACTGCTCAGGAGGTGGGAGAGGCTCCCACCACCACCACTGTACTGGCAACCGTCAGCCTGGCTTGCTGCCAGCCTGGGGGAGGGACTGAAGACTGCTTTCAGGCTGGCCACACTCCCTTCAGAGTGGGGGTTCCTACTGGGGTGCCTGGCCAGCCTGGGTGAGGGGCTGAGGGTCACTTTCAGGCTGGCTACGACCCCCAGCCACCCAAGCTCCCAGTGGAGGCTGGCTGGAAGCAGGTATCTGGGATTTATTTGTCTTCTATAATTGAAACTTTGTTGCCATGAGTGGAGGCCGCAGCTGGCTCAGCGCAGGCGGGAAGTTTGGCTTCCTCCATCACCTGGGCAACAAAGCCTCCTGCTTGCTCCAGCTCCATGGCTGCCGGCCGCCATCTTGGTTGGGTTAACTTTCATATAGTTGCTCTGATTGGCTGGTGGGCATGGCAAAGGGACGGGCAGTTAGCATCTTTGTCTTTTATTAGTGTAGATTATTGTATTATTTTTCATATGAACAACTCTAAAACTACTTTGCCCTACCCTGTATATTAATAAGTGCTAAATATAAAGGCCATAACTAGACTAATAAGGGAAACTTAATGTCTTTCATGTCAAAAGTGTTTGAGCAGGTGAGAACTGAAGCACATCATAAATTCTGGGTGTTGGGGGCAGAATGGAAGAGTAGGTCTTGCCCTACATCACTGCTCAAGCAGAAGGGTGTCTATTCTCTGTGTAATTGATGCAATGGTTTTAAACACTGGCCAGAAAATGTTTGATTGCCATTTCAACACACGGAAATAGTTACATTGATACCTAAATTGCCACTCTCTGAAAAGAGCTGTGCAATGCTTGTGTGAAAGACTAGACAGCCACTTTTATATTTTGGATATTGGCCTCTTATCAGATATAAATTGACAAATATTTTATCCCATTCAGTAGGTTGCCTTTTCATTTTATTGATGGTTTCCTTTGCTGGGCAGCAGCAATTTAGTTTGATGTAGTCCCATTTGTTATTTTTGCTTTTGCTTTTAGTGTCAAGTTCAAAAATTCATTGCCAAGAGCAACATCAAGGAGCTTACTGTCTATGTTTACTTCTAGGAATTTCATGGCTTCAGGTCTTTCATTCAAGTCTTTAATTTTTGCAGATGATGTAAGATAGTGGTCCATTTTCCTTCTTTTGCATGTGGCTCTCTTGTGTTACTTTTTATAACCTACTTGGTGTCTTATAATTATATGGTGATTTTACTTGTTCCAATTCTATGAAAAATACCATTGGTACTTTGATAGTAATTTCATTGAATTTAAAAATTGCTTTGGATAGTATGGACATTTTAGCGTTGTTAATTCTTCCTAGTTATGAGCACTGTATATGCTTCCATTTACTTGCAAAGGTATAAATTCTTTCTTCTAGCAGCCCCAGTTCAGTTAACTAATTTTTCTTACAGATAAAATTTCACATATGTAAAATGATTATGTTTAAACTTACTAAAGAATTAGGACATTGCTTACCATGTCATAGATCGAAAACAACTTACATGTCTATTAATAGTTAAATAAATTATACTTGGTTAAATAAATTATAATACATTTATCTAATGGAATACTTCACAACTGTAAAAGAAAGAATGAAGAAGCTATATATAGACTGGTCTGAGAAGACTTTCAAGATATAAGTAAAAATAAAAAACACTGCACAGAAGTATGCATGATATATTTGTCATAAAAAGAGGGGGAAATAAGACTATATATTTATAATTTCCTGGTATTTGTATAAAGAAACTCTGAAGAAATATGCAACAGTCTTCTAACAGTGTTCACGTATCTCAGGAATAATGCAGGACAGACTTTTTTGAACCATACATATTTAGTACCTAATTCATTAAAAAGTATTAAATGTCACCATAAAAGAGGCTAAACTTGCCCTAGCTGGTTTGGATCAATGGATAGAGCATCAGCCTGCAGACTGAAGGGTCCCAGATTCAATTCCGGCCAAGGGCACATGCCTGGGTTGTGGGCTCGATCCCCAGTAGGGGGTGTGCCAGAGGCAGCCAATCAATGATTCTCATTGATGTTTCTATCTCTCTCTCCTTCTCCCTTCCCCTCTAAAATCAATAAAATATATTTTTTAAAGAGGATAAGACTCGGGATGGATGTCCTTGGCTCAGTATCAATACCCAGGTCGTCAGGTCCCAGTGCGGCGACAGATGCTGGGGCCCACCAGCATCTTCCAATCAGCTCTCGTTCCACTAAGGTAGAACAAGTTTGAATGTGATAAATTTAAAAAGCTATGTTTTCAAAGATTTGTGACTCTTGGGATCCAGGCAGTTTTGTGTCGCAATTTTTCCCAACTGAGCATGACAGTGACAAAAGGAGAATTTAATATGCCTTTCTGACTCAAAAAATCACTTTGGCCTGGCCAAACGCTCTAGCTCTCTACCCAGGAGGGATATAGTAGGGGAAATTAGGGATTACTAGATGAACAGATATGATAAAGGCAACATCCCTATATCTTGCTAAATTTTAACAAATCATAAATCCACAAATTCTGGCTTTAAAGTCTATGAAAGAAAGCAACAGAATGCTGGTCCCTGGTACCCAGGAGGAGACTATGCATTTTCAGGCCAACTCTCTGCTGGATTGATGTCAAAGAACCATGATACTGAAAGTGACCACATGCATCTGGCCTACGCAGTAGAAGCAGCCAAGACCAGCCTGTGAAGCTATCTCCAGGGTCAAGAGTGATAGATTACAACCTGGACAGGGAACTTTAATAATCATATATCCCCATACAGTCCACACAACAATAAAGAAAACGAAAGGGTTCTAGCAAGTGTGAGTGTAAGGAAACAGGAGTTTACCTGAAACTGAAGAACACCTTAGCGAAAAACTTACCATTAAGCAGGTAAGGGATTAAAGTCATGAAAGAGAATTGACCCATTTGTAGGCACTGATCACAGGAGGCCTGAGAAATTGACTATAAAAATAGTCTCAGTGCTGCACACCTCCCTGTATTCCCACCTGTTGCAATGTGATTTCACAACTTTTTCTCTGAAAAGAAGTCTATTGATCTACCCCTTGAACCTGGGCTGGCCTGTGACTTGCTCTGATCAATAGAGTGTGGCAGAAGTGACGATGTAACAGTTTCAAGTGTAGACCTCAAGAGACTGTGTGTATTTTCACTCTCACTCTTAAAATTCTATTGTGGCCACGAGAACAAGCTTGGGGTAAGCTGCTGAAAGATGAGAAACAACCTAATGCAGTTCCAGGCCACTCTTACTGAAAGCTGCCCCCTTCCGCCCCCTCTTCCCCAACCAATCCAGACTCAGAGAAGCAGAATGATCAATCACCCCTTCAACTAATGAGAAATAATAAATGGTCATTGTTTTAGGCTACTAAGTACTGGAGTTGTTGTTACCCAGCAATAGCTAAAGATACAGGAGATTTAAACATTCAAAAGAAGGGAAGGAGGGAGGGAAGAAGGAAGGAAAGAGGGAAGTGGGAGGGAGAAAAGAATTGAGGGGAAAATGAAGGAAGAGAAATATCCAGGGTGACTCATATTTTCTTAATAAGTGCGTCTTTCCCCACTCCCGAATGATCAAACACTGGTAATAGCAGGAGTTAAATTAATCATCTCATCAGTGTGAGGTCACAATAATTTATTTAATTCATCACAACTATTGGGGCTGTCAATAATAACTTTAGTCTTCAGATTACTAAGCATTTTTACAACTGTGGTGTCACCTTTCCCTCATAATGAACCTATAGATTATGTGATTTCACCAACCAGAAAACAGATTTCAGGAAATTTAAGAGACTTGGTGGGAATAAAGACTGTCTGTAAGTGGTAGAGCGTGATCAGCACTTCTATTTCATGAATCCAAATTCTGATGTGCAAAGGGTAATTGAAGAAATTGACAAGTGATGTCTTAAACCCTTATTATCCTGAAAGTTTCTAAAGGGTTTTAGCAGTATCTCCTTCATTTATGCCATATCCAAGCTTCACTGTTTACTTGCATTGTAAGGTTGGGAATATTCTTTAAACACTTGTGCTTTAGTTCCTTTGATTATAAAATTAGTGATTTTCCTCCTAAATGAAGTATTGTGAGAATTAAATAACATAATACATGTAAAACAATATGATCAATGGCTGGTACACAATTAACATTTAATAAATGTTTCATAATAGTAGTTGTATAAAATAACCAATGGTTGGCACAGATTAACATGGGTGCTAAACCCTTTTTTTTAAAATACATTTTATTGATTTTTTACAGAGAGGAAGAGAGAGAGATATAGAGAGTTAGAAACATTGATGAGAGAGAAACATCGATCAGCTGCCTCCTGCACATCTCCCACTGGGGATGTGCCCACAACCCAGGTACATGCCCTTGACTGGAGTCGAACGAGTACCTTTCAGTCCACAGGCCGATGCTCTATCCACTGAGCCAAACCGGTTTCGGCGGTGCTAAACTCTTTAAATGATTTAGCCTAAAACAAGGCTAATAATTCCCTTAATATTTCTAATCTCTGACTTTATGATTAAGATTAAATGGAGACTCCACCATTCAAAAGTAATAAAAATAAAGATTGTCTTTCCTAATTCAGAGTAGATAAATAAATGTAATAAATAGCGCCTTGCATGCTATTACTTTAACATAATTATTATTTTTCATTTTGGAATAATAGATTTGAAACTAAATATAAGATCTCATCTTAGACTGAAGGAAATTGTAAATATAGACCTTGTCAGCAAAATGCCAAAACAAGTCAAACAGTTTATTAAAAGTTTCAGTCATCTGGACATCTTTCCAGCTTGTTGTCAAGTAATCCAGATTGACTGAGGTTTGCACTAATGGCTCTCTTTCACAGAATTAACCAGGTTTGGGGCATTGCTGATACATTATGCACCAACCCATATAGAATTACACTCATCAAAGAAGTAAAATTGTCTATTGTCATGTCTTAAATTAAAAATAAAATAATCTGCTGTGATTCATAAATGGCAATTAATGAAACCATTTTTTCAGTGATAAAAATTGCCATTAGAAAAGTAAAATTTTGTTTGCATTCAGAAAACATAAGATGGACTCAGACCCTTCAAATATTTTGCCATAATTTCCATTTAATTTGTATCAAATATGTAAATTTAATTTAAATAATAGTTTATTTTAGCTGGAGCATAAGACAAGCAGTACTGGGTAAATCATTGCAGGAATATAAAGAAACATAAGCTTGCTAACACTCGGAAGTATTTACCTGAGTCTTCAGCACTAAGTCTTCTAGAGTAGACTATCATTGATAACTATAGCAGGTCCTCAAATAACGTCATTTTGTTTAACGACTTTTCATTATAATGTTGATGAGAAAAATAATTTGATTCCCACCAGGATCCACTGTCTGTGTGGAGTTTGTATGTTCTCCCCATGTCTGTGTGGGTTTTCTCCAGGTACTCAGGTACCCTCCCACATGTCTACACTGTCCCAGTCTGTGGTTGGGGTGTATGATTGCGATAGAAAGGCATCCTGTCCAGAGTGGGTCTTGCCATGTGCCCTGAGCTGCTGGGCTGCCTACACCCCAGATACTGGGATAACAGGTTGGAAATTCATGATCTTGTTTTTATTCATCTTCTTAAATGAACAGATAATTCGTATTTGTTTCGAAGTGTTTTAGGTCTTTATTTAGAAGTTTGATGATTTTTTTGTGATCAGAAATATGCAGTAGATACTTAATTCTTGTTTCTATCAATTACCTTATGGCAAAATTGATTGTATTATATGCCCTTTGCTGAAAGCCACAGTGTCTAAGAACCTGTTGATGGCATTAAGTGATGACTTACTGTCCTGCTGTATTAATTTTTTGAAAAACACTTTGTATAACATATAAACCAATGGAAGGCAGGACAGCCCTACCAAGCCACCAGGCCCCACCCTTCTCTGATTGTGTGCATATTTAGGAACGCCTTGGATGCCTTCAGCACATGGCATGCTTTCTTCTTTTGCCTTTTGCGGTAAGGCATGCTGCACTACAACAGTTTTCCAACTACTGGTTCTATCATCGCAGTTGTGAGGGATGTTACTGGCGCCGAACAGGATGCTCAGCAACAGCCCCCCCCCCCCATTAGAAGCCAGTAGTAACAGTCCCCTAATCCAGGTGTGTCAATTAAAAATGTCCCCAGACATTGTCAAATGTCTCCTAGGCTGCAAAAATCCCTCTGGCTGAGAAGCACTGCACCACAGTCAGTAGGATACATTGCCACCCAATCTTTCCCACACTTATTTCCCCAAACACCAGCTTTGTCAGTTATCTCAATTCAATTCACCACGTCTATGAAAATGCATTCTATAAAAGGCGATACTGAAAGGCAAGTGTTAGCACGGTCCTTCAGATCTTGCATTTATGATAGAGGTTCTCTTACATAATTCATGTTGTTTTTACACTCAACTAGCACCCTTCTTTGTAATTCTAATCTGCTCAGTCTGTATCCAAAAGTCAAGATATAAAAGAAAAAAAAAGATAAGTTGAAGGGTTCCTAAACTTAGCACACAAAATCAAATTATATGTGTCTGAAATATTAGGTAGTATACTTGTATGTACACATACACATACTCTACATTCATTATTGTCAAAGCCAGGATATCAAAACTCTTGTGAATGCCAGAAATGTTTTAAAATGAGAAAATTAGTAGTATGGTTCATATAGAATAAAAATTGTGTGATTTTTTTTTTCCTGGCAAAACAGATCTCTGTATATGGCACTTTATCAAAAGTTGAAGAGAACATAATACTGGAAAAAGTGTACTCCTGAAACTAAAAAGAGTTTATCTTAAGACTTCCAATGGCTGGAAATTAGCTCAATCTTCACCAATGTTGATCCCCAAAATCTTCATCTTAATTAAGATCCATTTTGGACATAAAACTAGAGGAAAGTTATTGCTTCCCAATTTCAAGAGCAACTTCATGTCCCACTGCAGAGTGATTGGCAGTGGGAACTATACATTTCTTTCTTTGCAAACAAAAAAGTAGCTGAAAGAAGAAAATCACAACATATGACAGAGCGATTCTTAAAGTCTGAGTGATTCACTTAGAAAAAAGCATCATGAATAAGACCCTAGCATTCTGGTCCAGCTTTTCTCCCATCCCTTCCTGTAACATGAGGCATGAAGCATCAGGCCTACACATGCTCTCAGAAATATTCTGTTTACAAAACTCTCTTTGAGAGAATAATGAAAACAGACACATCACCCAAAAATAAGAAACAAAATGCATACAGAGTTAAGTCTAAATACATATTTAGGGAAGTTTATATTCTTAAAATCTTAAACTACATCCTATTTAAATATCTAAAGCAAACTTCAGTATTTTCAGTCTCAACCATCTGTTTTCAGATTAATCTTGACTTTATAAATTCTTTCTAAGAACAATGGGACATTATTTCTTTAACATATTTTATATATAT
>NW_006287462.1:1569170-1597512 GCF_000327345.1 Myotis davidii | reverse complement strand
TATATGAATATATATACAAAAGATTCATTTTAATGATTATCTCTAAGTAAAGGTTTGGTCCAAAGATAAGTTGGTGCTACTACTCCTATAAACAGAAATCTGTGAGAAATTTAAATGCCCTTTCTCCAGCTTTACAAAATTATTTCCTCTAGAAAATTCCCTTTGAAAGTGCAGCAAATCACCCCTACACAAAGGCATGCAGTGTGTAATGTTTTTCAGCAGCAGACTCCCAGAAGCTTTGCTTTGTAGCACTGGATGGTTTAACAATAGATGTCAACTGCTGCAAAACACCAAGCAGATTTTACAGAGCCCAAAAGGTGCTTTCAGGTAAGAGCTACACTTACACAGGAACACAAGCAGCAACTGAGACAGCAGGAGAGAAAAGCTGCCCCAAAGAGAAAATATGTAGGAACAGGTGATGATGTCTGAGATTAAGTTGTAAACGGAAATCAAAGCTGATGGAGGGCACTGAAAAATGTACACCCAGTTTTGAAATGTAAAGATGAAGGTAGAGAGAGTTAGAATTGCGCTACCAACTCACCTTTCTAATAGTCTTGAATTTAAAACAAGCCTTGGCCCAACTTTAAATTTTTTTGCGATGCCAAATACTATATTTTAAAATTATGCTTCAATCAATATTAAAGATTTGTTTTGATGATTTTCCTAAATTAAATATTTATTTATTTATTTACTAAATCTATTGAGGTGAGATTGGTTAATAAAATTATATAGGTTTCAAGTATACGGTTCTATGATGCACCATCCGTATAGTATTATTATATTGTGTACCTAGCACCCAAAGCCTCTTCTCCTAAAATCAGCACACACTCAACCCCTCTTTTCCTTTATATCTTCCTTTCCCTCTGGTAACTTCATACTGTTGTCTGCGGCTATGAGTTTTATTTTTCTTGCTCCTTCATTTGTTTCTTTCAGTTTTATTTTCTACATATGAGTGAAATCATATTATTCTTGACTTTTTCTGTTGGGCTTATTTCACTTAGCATGATATTATCAAGATCCATCTATGTTGCCTCAAATGGCAGTATTTGCAGCTTTTCCTAGGTCTGAGTAGTAAGTAGTCCATGCTATATATCACATCTTCTTTATCATCTATAGAGGGGAGTTTAGTTCAACGATAAGTTGGTATGATTCCTATAAATAGAAATATGTGAGAAACTTTTAAATGCCCCTTTTCTAGCTATGAAAGACCAGATGTCAGTCATAAGAAGGACCCTAGAAAATCCAAGTACATCATCATAATTGACCACAGGTTCCAATGCTGAAATTTGAAATCCATCATCTACTTTGCCCAAAGGCCATGCCTATTATAAGGTTACTACCAGCCAAGGTGGTAGGAGGTGAGGGATGGGCAAAAATACTAAGGCAGGCTAGGGTTCTTCCAATGACTCAAGACTCCCTTCTATAGCAGCCAAGTTCACTTCTCCCAACCTTCTCTCCCCCTCCAATGTCAGACTTGCATCTTTGTCAGATGGCTTTTCCGGCCTGTCACAGATACCTCCCTACTTTCTTTTATAAAATCTTCTCCTGATAGAGCCCTTGCATGTTAATCCAACCTTGATATCTGGCCTAAACTAACATGGAGCATATATTCTTACATCAGCATGTTCTCACCTTCCTAGTTAGATGATTCTGAAATTCAAGGGAAAAGCCACACACTGATGTGCTCTGAATAGCCTGCTTTTCAATGGTTTGTAAAAAGTCCTCTCAAAGGTAAACCCCAAAAGAAAATGAAGTGGAAGAGACAAAACATTCATAATATATTAAGTGAAATGAGATTTAAAAAGGGTTTAAAAATTAGTAAAATTATTTTCTCAGCTATGTAAAACAGCATTTATGATATGAGGGTATTACATCATGTTAGATATTTTTACTCAGTTTACTATTATTTTTTCTATATTCCAAGTTTATTTAATTGAACATGGTGATATTTAATACTATATTGAAAGTAGAATGAATATATATGAAGCATATTAACCAAGTCAAGTAAGAGGAAGTAAGATGATAAACCAAACAATTGAAGAAATCTCTTTGATCCTTGCTTGCCTACTTTCTCTAAGAAATATCAAGAAGTAAACTGTTGACTGACTCCTAGTATGTGTCTACTATACCATATCACCACAGAAGTCTTTTTTTATTGTTTTTTTTCTTTATTGATTAGGGGTCAGCAAACTTCAGCTCACAAGCCACATGCGGCTCTTTGGCCCCTTGAGTGTGGCCACGAAGTTTCAATCGCACTGTTCGTGTGTGCCCGCATGTGGTATTTTGTGGAAGTGCCACACTCAAGGGGCCGCAGTTTGCCAACCACTGGATTAAGGTATTACATATGTGTCCTTATGCCCCCATTGTCTCTCTGCCCCCCACTCATGGCCTCACCCCCCTGGTGTCTGTGTCCATTGGTTAGGCTTATATGCATGCATATGAGCCCTTTGGTTGATCTCTTCCCCTTCCCCCTACCCTCCCCTGCCTTCCCTCTGAGGTTTGATGGTCTGATTGATGCTTCTCTCTCTCTGACTCTATTTATTTTTGTTCATCAGTTTATGTTATTCATTATATTTCACAAATGAGTGAGATCATGTGGTATTTATCTTTCTCCAACTGACTTATTTCGCTTAGTATAATGCTCACCAGGTCCATCCATGTTGTTGCAAATGGTAGGAGTTCCTTCCTTTTGACAGCAGCGTGGTATTCCATTGTGTAGATGTACCACAGGTTTTTAATCTACTCATCTGCTGATGGGACCTTAGGCTGTTTCCAAATCTTAGCTATGGTAAATTGTGCTGCTATGAATATAGGTCACCACAGAAGTCTTTGACAGTTTGAAAATTCCTACTTTTCTGCTAGATGAGGTATAATTCCGACCTTTGTGCGGTGGAAATCTTCAAGAAACTACATTATCTCCCTTAATACCATGTGAGACACTCAGTGAAGCACCCAGAGATTCTTGTTCCTCCCCACTGGTGATCGCTGCCATCAGCCAGTGCAGCTGGAGAGCATGTTTAAAAACATTTAACAGTCTTAGCAGTCTCAACATGAGAAGTAAACCAGGAAAAAAATGTGATTTTCTTGACTTTGCATCACTTATCTCCTTTGGCTGTAGAACTCCAATTCTCTAGTGAAGAAACATACAATTTCTAAGATATTAATTTAAAGATATTCTGATCATATGCAGTTGAAAGTCCCAGGTAAATATTTACTCTTTGCAAAATTCAAAAGCCTCGTCATGTTTACTTTTTCTCACTGAAGGGGCTGCTCTATCCTGTTCTCATTTCCAAGATCGTGCCTGGCTACAGGAAAAAGTAGGAATAACATCACAGCATTAAGGCACTGGGCTGACATCTGGGTTTTCATCTTCCTCTACCTACAATGACTCATCCAACATTTCTCTGTGATTTGGCATCAATTTTCAGTTTCTTTTCTGTTGGAGTACTGATGGATTGTTTAACTCTCTGTCTTTGTATACTTTTTGATAAAGGCAAGACATGATGGTTGATTCCAGGGAGGTTAGCCATCCCTACTGACTAGGCACCCACCTTTGCTCTGACTGATGCTTGAGTTGCCCCGAGTTATGTCAATGACTGTCCTTGGTTCTAGGTTTGGGGAATCTACCCTCTACTTTACTGTCACTCTATCCCTCAGGCTGTTATTTCTGACAAATTTGCCAGCCAGCACACTCAGCCATATCCTATATCCCCTTTGGAGCAAAACCTTCACTCCATGAAGGCTCTATGGAGGTTGGGGCTCAACATCTACATGCACACCTCCCTCAGCCATCTCTAGTACACTTCCTTCTGCTCTTTAGATATTGCACCATGCTGGCCATGTGGTTTCTTTAAGGAACTTGCATTGTCCAGGGAAAAATCCCCAATAAATAAATGCATGAGGATCTATTCTCTTACTCTGGGATTATGCACCCTCCCCAATTGTAACTCTTTCTTTGATTCCTTTATTTATAAGACACTCCAGGAATTCCAAACTTCCACTCAAAAAAGAGACACCAATTAACTAGTGTCTTTTTTTCTTAACTACACAATATGTCTCTCAATGGATGTCTGTAATCAATAGAAGAAAGGCTTTCAGATTCTTCTTTGTGATAGTTGAATGTTTCTCTATGTACTACACTCCTCTGCTCTGTGTTCTACAATGATGCCACCCTCCCTTTGTAAAGCAACTAGAGGCCTGGTGTACAAAAATTTGTTCACTAGAGTGGAATCCCTCAGCCTGGCCTGACCCCTCTCACAGTCCAGGAACCCTCAGGGGATATCCTAAGCCAGTCTGGCCTCCGTCTGTGGGAGGCGACCAGGCCGATCAGGGGAAGACAACACCCCCATCACGCTGCTGCTGCTGCCACTGCTGCCTGAGCCTCGGCCTGGCCCTTATAGCAGCAGCCATCATCTGAGGCTGCCTGAGCCTCAGCTACGAGGGCCAAGGCTCAGGCAGCCACTGCGGCTTTATCTGGAAGGACATCCGGAAGACGTCCAGTCTAATTAGCATATTACCCTTTTATTACTATTGATGAGCCTCTTGGTCTTGCTTATATTGAAAAGGTCTAGAACAAACCTAGATTATTGAAATAGAAGATACATGGGCATTATTCCAACACCATTTGCTCACATCTGAGTATCTTTTACCATTTTAACTTCTTTGGTAAGATGATACTATCTTCCATATATTTACAAAAAAATTTAAGTAATCAGTAAGTAACCTAAAAGATAGCTACCATTATCATTCCCATTTTATAGAGATTAAAAGTGAGACACAGAGGGTGACAGTAATTATCCTAGATTTTTCAACCATGAAGTGGTATGTCTAACATTCTAACCCAGCCCTGTATAAGTTAGGAGCCCTCAGTTCTTTGGCTTCATGCATACTAAAGCCACATGCCTTATCATGTATTCTATTTCCTCTGCTTCTACTACACATAACCTATTTTCTGGTGAGAAAAGAGGGAGAGGAAGGAGGGAAAGTAATTCTGATGCCATAGCTCCCATAATCAACTTCTTTTTTGTTGATTTAGAGAGATAAAAAGGGAGCAAGAGAGAGAATTAGAAACATTGATGAGAGAGGAACATTGATCAGCTGCCTTCTGCACATCTCCTACTGGGGAATCGAGCCCCAAACCCTGGTATGTGCCTAGAATCAACCAGTGACTTCTTTTTGCATGGGTCAGTGCTCAGCCAGTGTGCCACACTGGCCACGCTCAACTTCCTTTTCCAGCCACTCCTCCCAGAGATGGGCATGCAAATAATCCCAAGGCATTTGCTCAATACCCTGACATGCCTTTTTCCAAGATGATAGTTATGTGTACTCATTCTCAGAAGAGTGTGAACCCCTCAGCTCATAAGTAGACATGTATAGAGTCCTTTCATAAAGCCTCTGGGTAGTTGTCCAAACCTTTGACTTATACAAGGATTTGGGTAAAGCCTTCACATTAGAAACCATAATGACTGAGCACAGATCGATGCCAAAGTCCTCACTACTTTCTCCCTTCCTCCTCCAATGCACAGAAACAGAATACAATAGGGGGGGAAAGCTGGAAACGGTACAAACCAAAATTGAAAACAGCAGAACTAGGATGTTAATGAAGTCATTTCTTTGAGAGCATTTTACTGTAATTAAAGAGAGATTGATATTTAAGCTAATTTCATATGTCCATTTATAGATATAATTTGTGGCCTAATGGATAGGTCAATTTAGTAAATTTTTAGTCTGGTCAGGGCACAATTAATACATTATTTCTGAAAAAGGTATTTTGTTTCCAAGTTTAAGTAATATTTCTAACCAAGACTGTAGCACATTTCCTTCTACTCTGTGCAATGATCATCCTCTCAATTCTCTTCTAAAGTGAATGCATGTTTATTAACCAGACCAGGATGCAATGAGAGCAGAGATGATCTGGTATAAAAGAGACATACTATCAGAATTTCCTCATTTCTGTAAGTTAAAAGCCTAAGCAGACATTCTATCAAATATATTTTTAAAACATCTATGTTATTCTGTGAAGTAGGAAGTAGGCAATAGGCAGATTGGTGATTTCAACTTACAGTGACATTTATTGAACGATTTTGCTCTAGTGACAGTGGAAAAAAATACCTTGCTTTCATTTTGTGCAATTTGAACTATCCCAAGTCAATAGCTAGAAACTCTTAACCCGTAACATCATAAGAAATGACACTTAGTTGATTAGTGCTCAAAATAGCACAAGTAGACCTACTTTGTTCAAAGCACTCAACACTCAACGGTGCCTCTGCTGCTTCAAGTGAGCATGTTTGATTGCCACAAAAAGAGAAAGTCTGACTGTAAAGAACTCTACATCTTAATGCTAACATATTGTCTTTTTTTTTTTTTGGAACCTGTTTATTTCATCACTTTGGAACTCATTTCTGTAAGAAATTACCAGAAGTAATCAAATTTCACTCAGCTTTGAGTCTTAGTCGATCAGTGTGTGTTTATACTGATTTTGTTCCTAGTCACTGTGCCTACATAATATTTCTCCCTAAATCTGACAATTATGGAAATAGGATATCTAAGCTTTTAGGTCTTACAGGATATCTGAACTAAATGGGCCTTACCTTGGCCAATTTGCCTTTTATTTTTCAAGTTAATATTATTTACATAGTGTACTCAATAGTAAAAATAGACCTGAAGATATCACAAGTTACTGTCATTGTTTAGTACATTTTTGCATAATGCAAAACGAACATGGTGACTGCAAACAAATAAGCCTAAATCAAAAGATTATGAAAAGGACTGATTATATTTCCCAAGGTGCCTGTGTTGTACTATTTTTTAGTCTTTAAGGGTGATGGGGCCAGAGCACATCCCTATGAGTTAGGTGCTGTGATTTTTCCCTAAAGGATTTAATGTTCCCACTGTCACTCATCCTGGAAAAATGAGATTAAGACCAGGGGGACAACTTGCTCTCTAGGCTGGGGTGGAAAGAAAGAGAAAATCGTCCAGATTATATGTGATTCTAGATGTCAAGGGAAGGATGGTGTGACCTTCCATAAACTATACTGATATACCAGGTGTACCGGTTAATAATGCAGATTTTGTAATCAAAGAAAACACGGTAATTTCAAGAGCAACAAAAGTACTTTATTCAAAGTAATGTCAATCGCTAGCTACATATTTCCCCATCTTTCAGGTAATTTGTGGATACCGTTTCAATAGAACTTTCTTGTTTTGAGGCAAACCATTCAGAGACCCAATTTTCCACTTCTTTGTATATTTCAAAGTGCTGCTCAGAAAGTGCATGTGCCGTTGACCAGAACAAGTGGGAATCTGAAGGAGCAAGGTCTGGTGAATACAGCGGGTGGGTTAATACTTCCCAGGCAAGATCTTTTAACGTGTCTTTAACTGGTTTTGAAGTGTGTGATGGTGCGTCATCATGAAACAAAATTACTTTGCAGTGTCTTCTGGCACATTCTGGTCGTTTCATGATTAAAGTGTGGTTCAAATTGATTATTTGTTGTTGGTAGCAATCCGTATTAATCATTTCACCGGGTTTTGGAAGCTCATAATATACCACACCTTCCTGATCCCACCAAAGGCAGGGCACTTCTTTCCTAAGTGATTTGGCCTGGACATCTTCATCCAATTATGCTTGTAATTGTTGGTCTTCAAACTTTTTCGGTTGATCTGGACGTTCTTTGTCTTTCACATCGAAATCATGACTTTTAAAGTGTTTAACCAGGATTCACAAGTATCTTGAGGTGGAGCATGTTCACAATAAGCTTCCTGAAATATTCAGCAGCACTTTTCTTCAAAATAAAGTAATGAATTATAACTTCCTGAAAATGTTCTCTTTTTGGCATGAAATTCGACATTTTTCAGTGTAAAAACATCTATGTCGTTAACAGCTTCAGCAAATTTGACAAATGAAGTCTCAAAGCTTGTTGTCAATACAACAACATAGTATATATATCAAATCACATATATATCAACATATGTGTAACTCCATCTATTGAAAAAAATCTGCATTATTAACCGGTACGCCTAGTAAACCAAAGAACTGGGGCAGCAAGAGACCCCAAGAAAGGTCTGGCCTTCTCAGTAGATTTTAGGTAGTCCCCTTTCATTATTTGTTCAGCTTCAGCCTTATAAAATCAACCTTATTTTCAAATTGACTGTGGAGAGTTGGAGATGGGGAAATTCCCATGCTGAGTTTCTGCCCTAGACATTAGATGGAGAGGCCATCTCATCGCTACATCAAAAACTGAGATTAGACCGGCCAGCATGGCTCAGTGGTTGAGCATCAACCTATGAACCAGGAGGTCATTGGTTCAATTCCCAGTCAGGGCATATGCCCGGGTTATGGGCTTCATCTCCAGTGTGCCTTACTATTAAAAAAAAACCTGAGATTAAATCATGCGGAAAGGTGTGCATAATAAAGATGTGAGGGAACTTCATCCTGAACACAACTGAGGCCCTAGGAATGCTTATTAAAATGGCCAGGAGATATCTTAGGTTTGGGCTATCTTGAATTTAGCCCTTCTGGCCAAGTCATTATAATTTTAAAGTAAAAATTAAATACTGTGACATTTTATCATCCTGGGTTAAAGAGGTCTGAAATACATGATTCCTCAGAGATTTCTGCTTTTTTTTGCTCAGTGAGTTTTGCATAGCGAGTCTATAGAAGGTGCATTTACATCATAGCTTATTCAAATAGTGCCCTCTGGAATCGTGCAGAGCACTATCTGCATAGATCTAGTCCGTGACCTTGCCAAGTCATAGCATTTGGTTTCCAGCGTTATATGCATCAATTCTTTATAGGCATGAGTGAATTTTACACCATATACCTTATCTTTAACATTCTTGGAACCTTCTGAATTCTGTGGCTTAGATTTCCCATTCAATCTGTCTTCATAGCCATTAGAGCTATAACGAACACAAATCACTTTTTAAAAAAGTATCTTTGGCACACACAATGAAAATTAAATCTACATTTTCCCAATGTTTCTATTGCATGGGAAGTTTGATTTTTGTTTTTCATTTTCAATCTTTTAATATCTTCTGATGGCACTGAAATGCATAAAAACTTGGCAAATATCTTGTTCCAACTTTGCTTGCTAATTAAAAAGAAAATAGTTAAGCCATGTACATTTTACAGTTTTTCTGAAGAGCCCATAAATATTTTAACAGGTCTGAAAATTTGTCGCTAGATGTGTGAGAACTGTCTTGGGGAACTTTTCTTTATTCAAATTTGAAATGTGCTCATATATTTAAAAATAAACATTGTTCCTTTTTCTTATTTATTACTAGTGAGTGTAGTTGGCTTTATGATTCAGATTTTCTTTGAAAATGTAGTTTCATAATTGCATGGGAGATAGGAGAGTGCTCTACCAAAGCTTTATATCAGCTTCCTTTGGTTCCCATTGGATGGTGGTGGTGGTGGTGGTGGTGGTGGTGTGTGTGTGTGTGTGTTTATGTGTGACACATTTATGCCCATCTTTACAGGTTAAGGGTATAGTTCATCTTCTGAATTGGATAGAGAAAGCTAGTAATTAAAAATTCAATTTTGACCCTGGCTGATGTGGCTCAGTTGGTTGGGTGTTGACCTGTGCAAAGAAAGTTTGGCAGTTAGATTCCTGATCAGGGTACATGCCCAGGTTGTGAACTCGATTCCAGGAAGCGTGGGCGCAGGAGGCATCTGATGGATGTTTTTCTCTCACTTCGATGTTTCTCTCTCCCTCTCCCTACTTCTCTCTCTCTCTCTCTCTCTCTCTCTCTCTCTCTCTCTCTCTCTCTCAAAATCAATACAAAATCTTTAAGAAAATAATTTTAAAATTCCATTTTGGATTTTCTTTGACCATAGATTTTTTCCATTTAAACCTGTGGAATTCTCACTTTAATACATACTCCCTTTCCCTATTTAGTACTCCCTTACCTTTATCCTCCATCCTAACCCTTCCTGTTTTTTTTTTTCTTTTTCTGGAATGTTTAAGCCCGTGACTATACATGTTCATGACATAAACATTCTACGCAAGAGTTAGGTGTCCAAATGGAAAATGGATGTTGTGTGTATCTTTTGCCTTGTCAGGGTAGCATCTCAATGATTGCTCTCTTGACTTCCTCTTCCATTAACATTTGTTTTTCTTCTCTTTTATAATTGTTTCAACCTTTTGGAAATCTAATTTACTTTGCTTTAAAAAAATAATTGTGCCTTAGACTTTGAACTGCTTTTAATTGTACCTTTTGCTTCTTGCCTTTAATGTTTTCAATATTCCCCAACTCTAAGTGTATTTTTTGGAAAAAATGTTTAATAACTTAGCTATTATTAATCATCAAAGGTCTAATTATTATTTGGCCTCCATTTATCTCTTCTTTGAAACTACTCTCCAATTCTGAAACACTTTTCAGACACTTCAGAATTAAGAATCTACTAATTTTTAACATTTTATATTTTTTCTCTCGTTTTCTTTTTTTAAAATTTATTATGGTAAGAATACTTAACATGAGATCTACCCTGTTAACAGATTTTATATGTAATATCTAACGTACTCAAATTCATAGATTCATATAGTGAGATATTGGTTGCCAGGGCCTGGGAGAGGGATAAATGACAAGCTATAGCTATTTATAAGCAAGGCCTTTCATTATTAGAAACTGTGTATTCATTCATTCACTAAACCAATAAGTATTATTAATCAACTCTTATAGGTGGGTGTAGAACAGGTTCAAGTCCTGGGTGACAAAGAGCTGTTCTACATTTATATGGACACAGGCTGCTGTGCAGATATTCCTATCACCAGCATTCTTCCTCATCTAGCAGGATATTTTCTCAGAGACCCTGCATTCACTCTATAGAATGGAAAGTGTAATTAAGGCACGCAGAATGGGATCAGGAAAGTCTTTTTTCTACATCCTTGTATAGCGCTAGGCACATAGTAGACTCAACATATCTATTGCAAAAACAATCCACACAGTTGATCAGACATTACTTTATACGGATTATGGGTAAGGCTCAAATTATTTCCAAATGCTCTTCTGGAGGTTAGAAAATTCAGGAATACTATATAAGGAATTTCTCTACAACTGTGTTTGCAATTAGAAAATCACTCTTCCTAGAAAAAGTAGGGTACATCCGGGTGGGGATAGGGAACAGAATTATCTATATATATAAAAGGCTAATATGCATGGAAGTTCGACCTGGAGACAGGGAGTTTGATCACTCACTCTGATGTGTGCTGATCACCAGGGCGCGGTGCGGAATGAAGGAAGGCCCCGGCAGCAGCCTGATCAGCCCTGATCACAGGCCAGGCCTAGGCACTGGGCCTCTAGTTTTACTGTATATGCACCAAGCTACAGTCTTAATGCAATTCTAGTTAAAATAGACTGTTTTATCTGAAATACACATAGAGCTACAATAATTTTATAGAAGACTGCAATTAGCTTTTATAATACCTTTTAAATTAGATGTCATTCAGAATTTAGAAATCTCAACTTTGGAAGAGATAATAAGATTTACACACAATAAATTACATTGCACCTGCTGAAGGGCCTAGGGCAGCGATGCCAAAAGCAAACCCAGGAACAGTTTTTGGCAGCAAAATATATGACTATTCTTACTAAGTGGAAAATGAAGAATATAAATTATCTTATGTCAGTTCAAATCAGGCTTCATTGCCAAAACAATAAAGGACAGCTCAGGTTTTGCAAGTGAATTATAAATCTGTTTTTGGTTTCCCAAGTAAATTACAAATATCTTTTTGGTTTTTAGAATGTTTAGGATTTTGGAAAAGCAGATAAATTTTTTTTATCTACTTATCTCTGAAGATAATTGAAAATTTCTAGAAATCCAACCTGACCTGCAGATTAAGATAAAATATTGGGACCTTTTGCCAACCTTAGTTATATAGTTATATAGTTATATAGTTATATAATATATAATAATGTCAGATCATATACATAATAAGATCATTAATGTTATGTTATGTTATATAGCATAGCAACATTAAAAGAATATTTTTACCTGGAGTTTCTCTGACACTTGCTTTTATTATACCTGGTAATAAGATTTTGAGGAAGAAGTTAAGCCTTTTTTAAACATCTTTGGGGCTTGTGGCATTATCTTCCAAAAATAACATAGGAATTGTGAAGACTGGATTGGGCTAAGTTGTTTTGCAACACCTTACTTTTAAATCTTACATATAAAACAAAGGAATTGGAAAAGGGATTGTTATCTGCAGTCCATTCTCAATCTATCATCACATTTTTTGGTGGGTGGGAAGGAGGAGGAATATTTTCACAGGCTTACTTAAAAAACTTCTAATTTATGAAAGAGATATAAAGTTTCCTAAGCTATGTCACATTTTCTAAACTATGTCCTTGTCTAACAATGACATATAAGCTTTTTTCTAATTTTTTAACAAAAAAGAAAATAATACGTGAGAATATGTATTATTATAAAGTAAATTATCTTGTTGATATAGGTACAGTCTAGTGGAAATTATCCCAGAAAAAATAGAACTGTGGGTTGGAAATAACAGTATGTGATTTTTCTCTGGCCCATTTTTAATGAAGAAACCTGTAAATTTGTACTGAAACCGATCTGAATGGCACTCTCAGGACTGCCAGGGTGAGGCAAGCAGGATACGATTCTGAAATGATCTACCCAGTGGTCATCCAAGCAGTTCTTGTATTTATTTTATATATTGGATTTTGACAGTTTGTTTTGTAATGAAGAATATTTGCAATATTTGCATGTATGTATCAGATGAGTTGGGATCACAAGTAAATGATGTTAGAGTATAAGCCTTACTTTCCGCATGAGTCTGTCAGAATGGAATAACATTGGACTAGCAAGGTGATCTCATAGTTATGAGAAACTAGGGCATTAACTTTCATTGTGTATTCTGTGAGAATTCTTTCCAGCTAAGCAACCTATTCAGTCTCAAGGAAAGTCATTGAAGTTTAAATTTATGTGCAGACTTTTCCCATAAAATTGGGGTGATACACAAACATATTCATTCAAATTGCTAAATCAACTAATATTATAAATGAACTGTGATCTCATTGAAAGATTTACAATACAATTCAACATGCCATTAAAAGCCCATTCTACTCTCTGCAGAATAAATGCAGATATGACTTATAACCTAACACCTAATGGGACTTTAAAATGCTATTATGTGTCACTCTGAATGTGAAATACACAACGTCCGACCTGATCTTCTGAGTAGCCGACTTTTTCAGTGAATATGGATATAGGCATACTTTCTCTTGCTCATAGATTATGTGGAAAATCATCATCTTGAACTCATATATTAAAATATGTTATTAAATCCTTCTGAATGACTTCATGTATTTTAAATTGCTTTTCTGCTCTCTGGGTTTATTGCAGAAATATCACTTGCAGTTTTCCATTATTACCATCAGTACTAGTTTCTCAGGTGAAATGGATACAGTAGGAATGTTCATTATAGTAATATCTAACTAGGTTTCATACAGACCTCTTTATAATTATGAAGTTCAAGAGGGGGTTTACATTGAAATCTAAGACCTTTCTGTAAGTTACAGAACTAAACATTATAAAATAGCATGTGTAATTTAAAAAAATCAAATGACTTTTCATGCATATTCTGTACCAGACTCTATGATAAATGCTTTGCAAATATGAACTCATTTAATTCACTCAACCAGCCTTCAGGATAAGGATTGTTCTTTTTAAAAAAATATATTTTCATTGATTTCAGAGAGGAAGTGAGAAGACTAGAGAGACAGAAACATCAATGATGAGAGAGAATTATTTGTTGGTTGCCTCCTGCACACCCCACACTGGGGGTCGAGCCCACAACCTGGGCATGTGCCCTGACCTGGAATTGAACTGTGACCTCCTGGTTTATAGGTTGACGCTCAACCACTGAGCCATGCTGGCCGGGCCAAGATAAGGATTGTTATCCCAATCTTTGCAAAAAGAAAGTTGTGATTTATAAAGGTTAATTAACTGATCCAAGAACAAACAATTAGTAACTTATACCTCCATAAAACACTCCTCATTTACTTTAATATTATATAAAATATTGCACATTTATGACAGGAGTAAGTCTTTGTTTACTTTTCTGGTATAGTCTAGATCAGTGATGGCGAACCTATGACACGTGTGTCAGAGGTGACACGTGGACTCATTTTTTTGGTTGATTTTTCTTTGTTAAATGGCATTTAAATATATAACATAAATATCTAAAATATAAATCTTTGTTTTACTATGGTTTCAAATATCAAAAAATTTCTATATGTGACACAGCACCAGAGTTAAGTTAGGGTTTGTCAAAATGCTGACAGGCCAAGCTCAAAAGGTTCGCCATCAACGGTCTAGATCCTGACAATAGAGAAGACTGGTCTACATTAATAATTTGGCTCTGAAATGTGCATCTACACAAACAAAAATTTCCAAAGTGAAAGGTAGAGGGATGGACCCTGCTAACTATAATTATACAGTGAAAGTGTCTGGGATACTCTTTGTACCTTATTTCCAAACACTAGATAAAAAGAGGTCTTTCTCACTAAGCATTTTTAAGTGGAAAAAATCTTGCATAGGTCTGAAAATAATGGACTGCAATCATCCCAAAGGGGAGCATAGCTTGAAATGTACAAACAAAATGACACTGTTTTAAAAAATGTATATTGTAAAAAAGCAAAAATTTAGAAAACATTTAAAGTGAACATGGACTCCAAATTAACCGAATAAGAGTGAGAAGAAATGGAAATAGAGATGGGAAAGGGCACAGGCCAGACTGAGGGAACCCCCCGCCCCCCCGTGAGTGCACAAATTTTTGTGCACCGGGCCTCTAGTTTTTTATTACTAAAAATTGCTAGCCATCTTCTAAGCCTTCAGGAATCATAATCTTTTTTTTTGCAGGTGTAGGTTCTTGCATCAATGTTATGGCTGCTTTCTATTCAGGGTGGTGGTTGCTGAAGGTTAAAGTATCTGTGGCAATTTCTTAAAATTGAACAAGTTTGCTATGTCCATTGACTCTTCCTTTGACCAATAATTTCTCTGTAGCATGTGAAGCTGTTTGATAGCATTTTACATAGACTAGAACTTCTTCAAAATAGGAGTCAATCCTCTCAAACTTCGCTACTGCTTTTATCAACTAAGCTTCTGTAACGTTCTAAATCCTTTGTTGTCATTTCAACAGTCTTCACAGAATCTTCACCAGGAGTAGATTCCATCTCAAGAAATCACTTTCCTTGCTCATCCATAAGAAGCTACCCCTCATTCATTGCATGACATTGCAGCAACTCAGTCACAAGCTCCACTTCTAATTCTAGTTCTCTTGCTATTTCCACCACATCGGAAGTTACTTCCACTGAAGTCTTCAACCTCTCAATTTCATGAGGGCTGGAATCAACTTCTTTCAAAATCCTATTAGTGTTCTTATTTTGACCTCTTCTAATGAATCACAAATGTTCTTAATGGCATCTTAGAATAGTGAATCCTTTCAGAAAGATTTTCAACTTACTTTTCTAAGATCCATCAGAGGAATTACTATCTATGGCAGCTACATTTCTTAAATAATGAGACTTGAAAGTCAAAATTACTCCTTGACTCATGCACTGTAGACTGTTTGTTGTGTTAGCAGGCGTGAAAATAACATTAACCTCTTTATAAATCTTCATCAGAGCTCTTGTATGACCAGGTTCATTGCAATGAGCAGTAATATTTTGAAAGAAAAAAATTTTTTTCCCCTGAGCAGTAGGTCTCAACAGTGGGCTTAAAATTTTCAGTAAGCCATGTTGTAAAAAGATTTGCTGTCATTTAGGCTCTGTTCTATTTAGAGAACACAGACATAACATTTAGCATCATTTTTTAGGGCCCTGGGATTTTCGGAATGGTAAAAGAGCATTGGCTTCAACTTAAAGTCACCAGCTGTGTTAGCCCCTAACAAGAAAGTCAGCTTGTCCTTTGAAGCCAGGCATTCATGGCTCTGGGTTAGGCTTTACCTTAGGGAGTGTTTGGCGTGTTTTATCTTCTAACCAGTCCACTAAAACTTTCTCTATATCAGCAGTAAGGCTGTTTCTGATCATTGTGTGTTTGTTCACCGGAGTAAGTTTTTTAATTTCCTTTAAGAACTTTTCCTTTGAACTCACAACTCAGTTAACTGGTTGGTTCAAGAAGGCTAGTTTTCAGCCTAGCTCAGCTTTTCTCATGCCTTACTCACTAAGCGTAATCTTTTCTAGCTTTTGATTTAAAGTGAGAGACATGTGACTCTTTCTTTCATGTAGAGCCCTTTGTAGGATTATTAATTAGACTACTTTCAATATTCTTGTGTCTCAGGGAATAGGGAGGTCCAAGAGGAGAAAGCAGTAAGTGGGTGGGGCCAGAACACACAAACATTTATTAACTTTGCTGCCTTACACGGCTGTGGTTGATGGCACCCCAAAACAATTACAGTAGTAATATCAAACATTTGGTATTGATCACAGATTACCATACAAATATAATAATAATGGAAATGTTTGAAATATTTCAAAAATTATCAAAATGTGTCATAGAGACACAAATGCTGTTGGAAAAATGGCACCAATAGACTTGTTTCACGCAGGGTTGCCACAACTCTTCAATTTGCCAAACATAAAATTTGTAAAGAGCAATAAAATAATACTTTATATGGATGATGACCATGCCCAGAGGGAAAAACAGAGCAAGTTAAACAGAAATGATTATTAAAGCCAAAATACACTAGTCTACAGATCAAAAGGTCTCCCCATGCATAACACAAACCAAGTGAAACAGACTGACATAGAGACCTATCCCGTCTTCCTGTCTTTCATTGTCACTTAGAGTTATAAGAAAAGAAAAATCTGCCTCCAGGTAGAAAAAGAGAAACAGTAATCTACTTGATTGCACACTTTTCATCAAGAAGAAAATGTATAACAGCCTGAAGGGTCCTGGAGGAAAACTTGTGATTCAAGAATTCTGTACCCAATCAAGTTATATTCAGGTTCATAACCAAGCAGATTTAACTCTGAAATGACTAAATGTAATATCGCTCATTATAACCTCAATAAATATGTTATAAACTAGAGGCCTGATGCATGGAAATTCGTGCAGGAGTAGGCCTTCCTTCCTCCGGCTGCTGGCACTGGCTTCCCTCCAGCACCTGGGACCCGGGCTGGCTTCCCCCATTAACCCCTCGCCCCAGCTTCGTCAGGAAGGATGTCCAGAATGACGTCTGGAAGACATCTGGTCTAATTAGCATATTACCCTTTTATTATTATAGATAATAATTAACTTAATTAAGACAGAATTTAACTTATCAGATTATCTATTTAATCAGAATGTTTAGCAGGTATTTTTAGGAGAGAGGCAAATGTCTCGAATGAACTTATGAAAACAGTCTTCAAATTGCAGTTCAAATATATGAGCAAAAAATTATACATTATTCAGATAGACTGAGAACTAGAAAAATACCAACTAGAGACTTTGAAAGCTCCAAGGAATCTCTGTAGGATCAATTAAATGACAGTTTCATACCTGCAGACTGGAGATTCAGTCATAGGAACCTGTGTTCATAGGGGTTTTGCAAGAAAGACACTGGCTACTTTTTGATATCAATGTTGTAAGAGCTAGAGTCCCTGAGTGAACAAACTGATATAGGCTGGTGGGTAAGAATCAGTCAGACTACCCTCCTCTGTATGAAGCACATTTCAGCTGAATATGGTAAGGATTGGAGAGCCACACTGCTGAGAAGAGAGCATTGCCAGCAGTTGAGAGCAATTAATGGTGTGTGAATATAACTAAATAGAGGAAGAACACATGCTGAAAGCAATGGTGAATCTGAGCATGTTAAAAAGTAGTGATTATCCAGTCCGATTCCATTTTACCACAACTTCAGTTTCTGTATAATCCATTGCTCCCTTTCTAGCCACTGCCACTGGCACTCCTTTATCTTGGCCCTCACCATCTCTCCCCTCATGCCTATAACAGCCTGTGAGCAGGCTTCCTGCCTCACGGCTCTTGCAAGCTCAGGACAGCACAGGGCATGAGGCCCAGTGGCCGCGAGTTTGACATGCTTGCGTAGAGTGCTAAGGCTCCTTCTGCAGGACACATCCAATCTTATCCAACCTTAGACTCCATCCATTGCACTCCATATTTTATTGCAGTGTTTTGTCTTTTTATATTTTTAGAAATAAGATTGGTTATCAAGCACAGTCTTTTGCAGAATCTAAACACAAAAACACTTAAGGAGAAGCTAAAATGGTTGAAATAAAAGACCAGCTTGACTTCTAGCCTTCCTCTTCATCTGCCTCACATCCCTGTATTGTTAGCAGCCCCAAGGTCCTCTAAAAAATGTTGAAAAAAATTTTTTTAAAAAAATGTTGAAACTCTGAAAAGCACTGTTTGAAACCCAATGATATACAAGAAAATTCCACACTTCTTAGCAAGACACCGAATTTCTTTGGCTGAGCTCCTACAGCCCATTTTGGATCTTCTCCCATCAAGTCTGTGCTAAAGCACATGCGTCACTGTCAGCTCATTCAGTTCCTTGTCAATATCACTGTGCTCCAGAGTTAGCAATTCTCTTCTGAGCTTGAACCATCTATATTGTACATTACTTTCCAGGGCTTGATTTTAGTCCAGGATCCAAAGTCTCAGTAAAATTTTAGTAAAAAAAAAATCCTATAACTACACAGAAACACAAAGATGTTTTTTCTACACTACACATCTCAGATGCCAATGCATAGGAGATATAGGAATTATATTTGATATTCAGAGTTCATTCTCTCCAAGCATATGAATCATCCTCAACTTCCAGCAATCTCCATTGCCATGAGCTAATATTTATATTTAAGAATCCATTAACAAAATCCCATACGTTGATCTGCCCAATAGCTTTCTTATCTGAGGTCCAGTTTGAACCAATATCCAATTGAATATAAGGTATGAGAGGTTTCTGGAATCCAGCAATGATTTCCTTTGGGAGACTCAGTGTGAACTATAGCAAAACTAATTTTATTTTATTTCTTATTGTACTTAACATCGAATCTCATATAACCTTTATAAATGAAATACAATGCATTTGTCTAAAAAAAGTTCTCTCTTTTGTTTTTCTAATTCTTATATCAATCATACTAAAAAAGTTTTGATACTATAATTAAATGGTCACTGTTAAGACAGACTTACATTACATTTCATCATAGATTCTCCTTTCTGATACAACAAAGTAAAAATCCAGTTTTTCTTTTTACCATTCTGTGCAATTTTCTATTGTTTCAGGACCATTTTTTAAAATATAATTTTATTGGTTTCATAGAGGAAGAGAGAGGGAGAGAGAGGTAGAAACATCAGTGATGAGAGAGAATCATTGATCAGCTTCCTCCTGCAAGCCCCACAGTAAGGATCAAGCTCGCAACACAGGCATGTGCCCTGACCAGGAATCAAACCATGACCTCCTGGTTCACAGGAGGACACTCAACCACTGAGCTATACCAGCCAGGCTGTTTCGAGACAATTTATTAACAAAATTGTTAATAAGCAAAATTTATTTTTGAAGAATTTTTAAAAATATTGTTAAAATCTTTTAAATTAATATATTTTTAATGTGAAATTGATTTGAAAAATTGGAAGTTGAATTGAAAGTTGAAATTTGAAATTTTTATTGCTTGTTACATTCACTTTCAATTCAAATAACTTTTTAGTATTAAAACCTCTGCAACTTTGAAATAATATGTTTTTGTCTTTGAGCAGATCTATCGCTTAATAGAAACACATGACATAAAGAAGACCACTCTATGATCACCATTTATGAGAATATACAATAATTGAGACTATAGTAGAATTGTTTCAGTAAGACACTAAAGAGATTATGTTCATTTTAATGCTGACTTAAGATAATTTTAATAAGTTCAGATTTGCATTTTCTCATTTTAACTAGGTAGTAAATAATACCTCACTACCTCACCAGACTACTGTATAAGTGGATAAAAGTAGAGGCATTTCAAATTAAGGGATACCTGTTAATACAAAATTAAGGAAATCCATTATGCTAATAAACTCTGAGTGTTTCTAAATTGCCTCAAGTCATTTTCAGCATAACAATAGGAGACTGTCCTTAGTATTGCTCAATGTGAAGGAGTGTTTGTAGTCTGTGACTTCTTTTTGCTTATAAGTTGTAGGATGTTAAGCAAATGAATAATATCTATGCATTTCCATATTCTCATTTGTTGATGAGCAAATAATAACTAACTCACAGAGTGGATTTAAGGACAGAATGTGATGCTAAAAACAAATCGCCAACCCAAACCTGTCACTTAGCAAGCACCACACCCATTTTAAGGGTTAAGTATAATTGAGTCATTTTTGCAGGACAATGACCTGCAATGGGGGTCCAAGAAGAAGCCAAGCACCGACACAGGCAGGGCTGTGATGAACAAAGTCAGGGCCTAAATCTGGCAAATGACTTCCAAACATGGCTCTACCATGTACCAGCTGTGTGGTAATTTGGAAACCCAACTTATTTTCGCCTCAGTTTGCTCATGTTTAGAGTAGGAATAGCAGTCCCATCTAATGTAGAGTTGGTTTGAGGATTAAATGGGTTAATGCAGTGATTTTCAACCTCTTTCATTTCACGGCACACATAAACTAATTACTAAAATTCTGAGGCACACCAAAATATATATTTCTTGCCAATGTGACAGAAAAGTAGGTATAATTTTGATTCATTCACACCGATGGCTATTGTTGGCTGTTGTCTTTTTTTTTTTTTTTTTTACCACCTAAGGAGGTGGTTCTCAACCTTCCTAATGCCGCGACCCTTTAATACAGTTTCTCATGTTGTGGTGACCCCCAATTTCATTGTTACAAATTGAACATAAAATAGTGACTAATCACAAAAACAATATGTAATTTTATATGTTTTTTCCGATGATCTTAGGTGACCCCTGTGAAAGGGTCATTCGACCCCCAAAAGGTTCATGACCTACAGGTTGAGAACCGCTGATCTAAGGGAAAAGAGGTCAGTGCTCCTGACTAAATAGGCAGGTACTGCATATTTTAAAAATTCTTGCAGCACACTGGTTGAAAATCGCTGTTTCTAAATGTAAAACACTTAGAACAGTATCTGGCACAGAACAAGTGTGTGAATATGCTAAAGTTAGGAGGAGGAAAGAACATTCAGGAAGTTGAGGAAGGGATGCAGGTACTTAAGAGAGAACACAGGTAAAAACAGAGAAATGGAGTGAGTAGCGATGAGGTACAACATGAGAAAGGGCAGAAGGGTACTATGGCAAATGAATATAAAAATAAACAAAACATGAATGTGAAAGCTCATTTTGAGACTGGCTCAAACACATATTTTCATCATGTAATCTGAGGCCAAATCAGCAGATATCATTGGAACCCAAATCCTATCTAATAATAGACAAACATGGTAATTGACCGTACCTTTGCAACGCCTCCCAATGGCTAATCAGCCTGATATGCAAATTAACCCAATCAAGAAGGCGGCTGGCAGCCATGCAGCTGAAGCGAGCAGGAGGCTTGCTTGCTCCAGTGATGGAGGAACCCAAGGTTCTCCGCCTGCTGCGGCCTGGCTCTGAGCTCCGAAAGCAACAAAGTTTCAATTATAGAAGCTAAACAAACCCCAGATACCTGCTTTCAGCAGGCTGTGGCCTCAGAGCTGGAACGAGCAGGAGCCAGCTCAGCTCCAGTGACAGCAACGAAGTTTCAATTATAGAAGGTAAATAAATCCCAGAATTAAAAAAAAAAAAGAAAAGAAAAAAAGGAGAGGCTGGGAGCTTCAGTCACCGGCCAGCCTGAAAACGGCCCGCAGCCCCTCACCCAGACTGGCCAGGCATCCCAGCAGGGACCCCCCACCCTGAAGGGGGTGTGGTCAGCTGCAAACAGCCATCAGCCCCTCACCAAGGCTGGCCAGGAACCCCAGTGGGGACCCCCACGCTGAAAGGGGTGTGACCAGATGCAAACAGCCATCAGCCCCTCATCCAGGCTGACCAGGCACCCAAGCAGGACCCCCACCCTGATCCGGGACACCCTTCGGGGCAAAACAGCTGGCCCCCGCCCGTGCCCCAGGGAGAGGGCACAGGCCGGGCTGAGGGACCACCCCCCAACCAGTGCACAAATTTTTGTGCACCAGGCCTCTAGTTTTAAATAAGAAACTGGGCTGTTGCACTGGAGTCTGTGCTAGTGGCCAGAAGAAGTCTATCATTATTTTACCAGTATTTCTTGTAAGCATCATCTGCCAGCATTTTACTAAGCACTGAAATGCAGACATAATAGGAAAAGGAAGAGCCGTGCTTCCAACCAGTTCTTGGCTTGGGAGTTTAGGCAGGAGACTTGGGTACAGCCTGGCTTCTCCTCCCAACCATATGTGTCCCTAAATTGGACATATCCTAAATCATCTAGAAACAGTTTGGGTTTTGTTTTTTTTTATTCAACTATTTTTAATATGGGCCTCTAGTGATAAAAAAAGATTCAATTGTCCTGAAAATTACATTAAAACACCAACAAAACATTTTTTAAATTGTTCTCCCATATTTCTTGTTCTGGTTCACAATTATTAACAGATTTTTTGGAGGAAAATTTTTTAAATTGTCACCTGCTATTAAAATATGTACTGTTAATTTAAAATTTGAAGAATTGACAACACATTTTTCTTCCAACATGTCTCAGCTGGAACTTTTCAATACTTTTATTATAAAGCTTGAAATAATAGGAACTTTGTACTGTGGTGGATTCCAATTTTAAAACAGGAGTAGAAAATTTGGACAGTCATAGAGATGAATGTTATCTGGCAGATCCCTGTGACATAACCAAGGCCCTAGTTTGGAGGTCTAAGATCATAACTAAGATATTTATATGAAATTTGGACCAATTAGCTTCACTTGAATGGTGAAAAAAATAAAAGGAGACAGAAACTCTGGATATTTTTATCCAGCAACATAAGCCAAGGAAAAATACAACATGAAATTACATATTCTTTCTCATTGGTATTTTATTTATTCTTGTCTATCAACTACGGCCCAGAAATTGGATAGCAAAAACATTGGACCAAACATTCTCAGTAACAACATCATTTAAAGGCATAAATCAAATCTGAATAACCTACTGAATCTTGTTTCTGAACAGAAAAAAAAAGAACATTTTTTGGCATAAGAAAAAGTGAAATTTCACAAACTATAATATTTGGTAGAAAATATGACAATTGAGTTTTCATACTACTTGTCTACAATTAACTGTTCTTTTCCTTGTCTCCATGAAAAGAGATTATCTATTAATAATTTTTAAAGAAGTACTGAGAGCACAATTGTGCTACGCACTATGAAAATAAATGCATGCACACAGAGTGTTATTGAATCTAACGACTCACGGTCTAGTAGAGAAAAATGAACAATAAACAGTTAAATTTTACATACTATATTTTACAAAACACATCTTGATCAAATGCTGTAGGGACACTATAGGGAAGAGTCTTAATTCTGCCTGGGACACCAGGAGAGTAGTCTCAGAGGAGGTAACATTTAATCTGGTTCTGGAAACAGAAATAGTTTCCAGACAAAGAAGAGACGGCTATTTCCAGCGTGAGAGCAAAAATGTAGAGGCATCACGGCCTGACCAAGTAGAGTATGCAGGGCGTTGCAGTAGGTTCGATATGACTGCAGTACAGAGTTCCTGGTTTGCAGTTTCAGGAAGAGAGAAAGTAAAAGTCAGATGGGGCCACTTTGCAAATGACGTCTTTCAATCCATACACAAATGTTTAATCTTTGAGCCCCTGGAGAGCCACAGATGCTTAATAACTTTGTTATGTTTTGTTTTAAATTACCATATTAAAAGAATCAGAAGATTCATAAGATATACCTACTATTAAAATATCTCGGCCTTTTTTTCTTTTATAGAAATCTCTTCATATTTGCATAACGGTTCTTACCTCAAAGAATTGTTCTTTTAAGATGTATGTTTGTCTCTAGATGATATAAACTTCCTAAGTCAGTTTTCATCTTGTTTTGTTTTTATGGTGCGGAGGAGTAGGTATTCAATAAATCCTGTTAACTGAGATTTTGGGGGCCAAGTCATTGACCAGAAAATGTCTGAGTTGGATCTACCGTGACAAATGTTATCATCTGACATGAATACTCAGGCCAGCTCTGTTCCATTCCCCGAAAAGTCCACAGACAAGCTCAAGGCAGAAATGGGCCAGGAACTAATCTTGCTGGAGAGCATGGCAACAGTCCTGCCGCCAGCTGTTAAGCTCCTGTTAGTTGTATGGGAAGAAAAGGTTCCTCCTCCCTTGTGACGAATGTCACATTCTCCCTCACTAGGGTGAGTGGAGGCTGCTGGGTATCATCCCATCCAAGCAAATACATTTCTGTTTTGAAAACAGTAGTTCCAGCTGGTGTTCAAGTGCAAGGCTTCCTTGGGAAGGGCTGAACTACCACCGATCTCTGCCCCAAGGCATGGTGGCTTTATCCACTCGCTCATTCATCAAATTATGTGTTTTGAAGGCTTCACAACCCATCCTCAGCTGAGCACAGTGGGTAAAGAAAATGGAAAGAAGCATCTGTTCCTTTTGAAACGTATACTCATAACTACATAGAAATAACTGCCGGTAGGAGTTTTCTCCTAGCCGTGTAAATTAACCTATTTGTTGCTAATAATTTTGCCTTAAGAGTTAGTGAGAGCGAAGTCAGAAAGGTCTAACTTTATCAGGACTTTTGCTCAAACGCATCCTCATTATTTTTCTCTTTCTACACCTGCCAGAATACGGGTGTTCTATTTTCACACATTCACCCGGTGAGGAATCCTCTTTCCACCTTTGGTTCTTCCTTAGGGCTTTGACCCATTACTGCCATCACTTTGCTGCTTTTTCTTCCTTTGTCTTGCTCTGAAAGACTCCCTTCTCTGCTTGAATAGCTCTATTTCCTACTACTTTCAGCACCGCTGAGCTGCTATATCTGGAGGAAATACTTTAAAAGGCTCATCTATTAAATCTATTCTGCTGTTTCTAGATGAGAAATGTGACTGGGTTAAAGAATGTTAAAGTAGGCCAGCCAGCAATATTTGTGCCAATCTAAGCCAATTTCCAAACATTCTGACAGCAGAATTGAGCTTTAAAAAAATAAAAAATAAAACCCAACCTCTGAATGCTCAGTGTTGGCAGAGTGTGAATGCTAAGTGGGGAGCTGAGAAAAAGTTGTTATAGTTCTACTCAAAATGATTAGTGTGCTATAGTGAACTCCTGGTGTCACTAATGACATTTTTTTTTTCTGAATTTTAACCTTGATGTATCATAAACATTATCACAAAGCATCAAGTTTAAGATAAAAATAAGTAAGATAAAAATATAGTTTATCTGTTTTATCAACCATATGCCAATCATATTTATTCTGGTATTAACAAATGTTGGGGGGAAAAAACTGTCTAAGCGCATGGGCATATTGAATTACTCTCAGGGTCCTTAGTGAGTGCTAAATCTTGTCTAGGCACTTTGATAAATATACGTACCAGCAAAGAGGTAGCAAAAAATAGACATCTATAGTTTTATGTAAGCAGTAGTATATATGGCTCAATGCACAGCCCCCTGAAAAGTTTTCACAGCCCCCTAAAAGCTCAATGCATAGCCCCTGAAAAGTTTTCATAGGTTTTCTACTAAATCAGTACACTAATATACACTTTGTGAAATGTTACAGGGTTTTATGATTTTTGAGGAATCGTCTGTTAATAATAAGCATAGTGGCCATTAGCATGTTTCTCTTACTACCTAAACTTTTGCAGAAAATATTTTGATTCGTGATTATAATTACCAAGCATAAAATCAACACATGATATGTTTTTCAATTATTTTGTATGGGTTCCTCTAAATATCAAATAATATAAAATAATCATATAGGATAATTTTTCTGAAAAGCTTTCACATGGAAAATGTGCTTTTAATTTCAAATGCAGGAAAGGTGAGGGGAACAACAGAGGTGTATTCTAGTTGCAATAACTTCCTAACATTGGGCATAGTTCAGGATCCAAGTCATATCAGGGCATAATTGTGATGTGAAGTTTCATATTTGCATGTGGTACAGGCAAATTGACTAGTTCCTTTGACACATAATATTAGATATTTTACATAATCTTCAGGTAGGAGGTCAGGGTTAGAGCATGAAAATAGCTATTAGATTATCTCATTGTTTCAATAGAAAAGTCAAACTTAACCTTTTTGCTACTTGGTTTTACACCAGTAAAATGATGAAATCATACTTGACAACTCATAAAGCCTGGTCCAACCTCCAGAAAACGAGAAGTTGTACAAATGTGCACAGTCATTTCATCATGTGGACAGATTTATGTGCATCAGGACGTTTTTGTCAGGCTATTGCCCAGGTAGATAACACTGTTCCTACCTGTTTCATTCATGAGTGTATTTACTGCATAACTCACTGAAGGGCAGCACATTTTAGGGATAGACTTTATCACGAGTTAAGGATGAGGAAGCAGAGCTAAGGAAGGGAGTCAGGATTCTGTCTTCTCTCTCAGGGCTAGTTTTTAGTGATTGTGTGAAACTCTGGGCTCACACACAACCACGTCAGAGAACACAGTGACAAAGCGTGGCACAGAGAAAGCTGTCTTTCCCGGCTCCTCTGATCACAACCTGCCGCTGCTGTGGTCCACAGGGGTCCTTTGTGTTGGCAATGCCTGGGGATAAGGAAGACAAAGCATTCATCTCAGTGTGGCTAACACCATACAGGCTTGTGGAACTACCTAAGCCAGACTAGGGGGTCCGCTTCATCTTGTGTTTCTCAGTTCTGTTTCTTCGGCATTGGCCTCACTTTGGCAAGATCTTCCCTCGTCCCTGCAACATGGCTGGCAGCCAAGGACAAGTTCTGGTACAACCAGCATCACAGAAAAAATTTCTTCTGGTGCTTTCCACAGAAGAAGGAGGCTTTCTGTTTTCCCCCAGAAGCTCCAGTAAAGATTACCCAGTGTCTCCCTGACTTTCTTTGGGTTACAGACCCATCTTTGAACCAATCCCTGTGGGCAAAAATTGGGACATGCAGTTACCTCTAAGCTGATCAGGAGCCACACCTAAAGTCTAGGGGCAACAGGCAAATCCCCCCTGAAGCCTTCTGACTGAAAACTGGGAAAGGGTGGCTTCCCTGAAGGGCAGGTATAGTAGGATACACCAACGAAGGGAGAGCTGATACTGATAATAGAACCCCAATGTTTCCATGTGAGCCACCTTTATGTGGGCTTTGGTGTCCTTCTGATGGGCCACGACAGCTAGGAGATTGGCCAGAGCAACACGTGGGTAAATAACCCCAATGTTTCCATGTGAGCCACCTTTATGTAGACTTTAGTGTCCTTATGGGCCGTGACAGCTAGGAGAGTGGTCAGAGCAACACGTGGGTAAACTCTTCCAATCCTGCAGTTATATAGGCAAAATAAATATTTAATAACGTTCCCCCTCTCTCCAACAGCTCTTGTCCCTGTTTACCTTATGCTCCTTACCAGTCGTGTCCAATAGAAATACAACACAAACACCAATGAAAGTCACATACATAAATTTTAAATTTTTAGTAGTCACATCGACAAAGTAAAGAGATTACTTTTAATAAATGTTATTCATCCGGTGTATTAAAAATAGTATCATTTGAACATGCAATCAATGTTAAAGTATTATTGAGATACTTCATTTTCTTGTTTTCACTAAGTCTTTGAAATATCCAATGTGTTGGATTTCATTCTGCACGTTGTAATTCCGAATAGCCCTGTGGCCAGCAGCTACCACGTGGACAGTGCAACTCCGTTCATTTTCTTGTTTTCACTAAGTCTTTGAAATACCCAATGTGTTGGATTTCATTCTGCACATTGTAAGTTCAGAATAACCCTGTGGCCAGCAGCTACCACATGGACAGTGCAACTCCATTCTCTAGTCATATTTAAGTACTTCCTCTTCCCTGATGTTTCCATTTTTTTCTAACTTCTTCACTTCTTATGTCAATATTCTGACCTAGAACATCTTTCCCTCCTTCTCGCTGTCCTCAAACTCAGCCTTAGTGGTCTTGGTAAATGCATTTTTTGTCCCTCAAGGCTGTCCTTGGCTATCAGCACAGTCAGAAAGCCTTTCCCCAGCCGAGTACAGGTTATATAGCTCTTCTATGTCCTGTGCTTATCCCGCTCTATATGTTAATGAGGTTAATGATCATGAGAGAATTTTGTATTTAACAGTCAAAGATCTAGTAAAAAATAACAAAAACAGATCATAAACTTCTTGAGGCCAAAGATGTCCTTGTTCACTATTGTATGCACAGAAGTAAGCCCAGTAACTAGAATAGAATAAATACACAACAAATATTAGTGGATTAAATAGGAAAA
>NW_006287462.1:1554975-1566567 GCF_000327345.1 Myotis davidii | reverse complement strand
ATTTCAATTATTTTGTATGGGTTCCTCTAAATATCAAATAATATAAAATAATCATATAGGATAATTTTTCTGAAAAGCTTTCACATGGAAAATGTGCTTTTAATTTCAAATGCAGGAAAGGTGAGGGGAACAACAGAGGTGTATTCTAGTTGCAATAACTTCCTAACATTGGGCATAGTTCAGGATCCAAGTCATATCAGGGCATAATTGTGATGTGAAGTTTCATATTTGCATGTGGTACAGGCAAATTGACTAGTTCCTTTGACACATAATATTAGATATTTTACATAATCTTCAGGTAGGAGGTCAGGGTTAGAGCATGAAAATAGCTATTAGATTATCTCATTGTTTCAATAGAAAAGTCAAACTTAACCTTTTTGCTACTTGGTTTTACACCAGTAAAATGATGAAATCATACTTGACAACTCATAAAGCCTGGTCCAACCTCCAGAAAACGAGAAGTTGTACAAATGTGCACAGTCATTTCATCATGTGGACAGATTTATGTGCATCAGGACGTTTTTGTCAGGCTATTGCCCAGGTAGATAACACTGTTCCTACCTGTTTCATTCATGAGTGTATTTACTGCATAACTCACTGAAGGGCAGCACATTTTAGGGATAGACTTTATCACGAGTTAAGGATGAGGAAGCAGAGCTAAGGAAGGGAGTCAGGATTCTGTCTTCTCTCTCAGGGCTAGTTTTTAGTGATTGTGTGAAACTCTGGGCTCACACACAACCACGTCAGAGAACACAGTGACAAAGCGTGGCACAGAGAAAGCTGTCTTTCCTGGCTCCTCTGATCACAACCTGCCGCTGCTGTGGTCCACAGGGGTCCTTTGTGTTGGCAATGCCTGGGGATAAGGAAGACAAAGCATTCATCTCAGTGTGGCTAACACCATACAGGCTTGTGGAACTACCTAAGCCAGACTAGGGGGTCCGCTTCATCTTGTGTTTCTCAGTTCTGTTTCTTCGGCATTGGCCTCACTTTGGCAAGATCTTCCCTCGTCCCTGCAACATGGCTGGCAGCCAAGGACAAGTTCTGGTACAACCAGCATCACAGAAAAAATTTCTTCTGGTGCTTTCCACAGAAGAAGGAGGCTTTCTGTTTTCCCCCAGAAGCTCCAGTAAAAATTACCCAGTGTCTCCCTGACTTTCTTTGGGTTACAGACCCATCTTTGAACCAATCCCTGTGGGCAAAAATTGGGACATGCAGTTACCTCTAAGCTGATCAGGAGCCACACCTAAAGTCTAGGGGCAACAGGCAAATCCCCCCTGAAGCCTTCTGACTGAAAACTGGGAAAGGGTGGCTTCCCTGAAGGGCAGGTATAGTAGGATACACCAACGAAGGGAGAGCTGATACTGATAATAGAACCCCAATGTTTCCATGTGAGCCACCTTTATGTAGACTTTAGTGTCCTTATGGGCCGTGACAGCTAGGAGAGTGGTCAGAGCAACACGTGGGTAAACGGAGGCTGGAGGAGAGAAGAAGTTCTACAGCCCTTTCATCATGGCTCCAGCTGGCTGGGTTGTGGGCACATCAGAGACAGCTGCTGTAAACCCCCCAGAGGTAAGGAAGAAACAGTTTCTGTATCTGAAGCGGTGGGTACTGTGTGGTGAGAAACCTAAGTCCTCTACACAAGAAAATGTTATCTTCCAATCCTGCAGTTATATAGGCAAAATAAATATTTAGTAACATTCCCCCTCTCTCCAACAGCTCTTATCCCTTTTTACCTTATGCTCCTTACCAGTCGTGTCCAATAGAAATACAACACAAACACCAATGAAAGTCACATACATAAATTTTAAATTTTTAGTAGTCACATCGACAAAGTAAAGAGATTACTTTTAATAAATGTTATTCATCCGGTGTATTAAAAATAGTATCATTTGAACATGCAATCAATGTTAAAGTATTATTGAGATACTTCATTTTCTTGTTTTCACTAAGTCTTTGAAATACCCAATGTGTTGGATTTCATTCTGCACATTGTAAGTTCAGAATAACCCTGTGGCCAGCAGCTACCACATGGACAGTGCAACTCCATTCTCTAGTCATATTTAAGTACTTCCTCTTCCCTGATGTTTCCATTTTTTTCTAACTTCTTCACTTCTTATGTCAATATTCTGACCTAGAACATCTTTCCCTCCTTCTCGCTGTCCTCAAACTCAGCCTTAGTGGTCTTGGTAAATGCATTTTTTGTCCCTCAAGGCTGTCCTTGGCTATCAGCACAGTCAGAAAGCCTTTCCCCAGCCGAGTACAGGTTATATAGCTCTTCTATGTCCTGTGCTTATCCCGCTCTATATGTTAATGAGGTTAATGATCATGAGAGAATTTTGTACTTAACAGTCAAAGATCTAGTAAAAAATAACAAAAACAGATCATAAACTTCTTGAGGCCAAAGATGTCCTTGTTCACTATTGTATGCACAGAAGTAAGCCCAGTAACTAGAATAGAATAAATACACAACAAATATTAGTGGAATAAATAGGAAAGAATCATAAGTGGAAACTAACTTAAACTCTCACCCAGTTCCTACGGCTTTAATAGCATCAAATTTTTCTACTGGGAAATTGTATTCTCTCTTCAATGATAAACAAATCGATATCTGACAATATCTCACCTTCCCCAGTCTATGAGTGATTCACAATAAACACAAACACAATTTAGGTAAATTTTTTCAGTTTTATTTGTTTATAACTATTTAAAACTATTTGTTATCTAGTTATGTGAGGAATAATTAAATTTCAGAGAAATTTTCTTTTTTATTTATCATATGCCAGGTGCTGTGCTAAGTGGTCTACATGTAATATCTGACATGACATCCACACATCCTAAATATATGTTATAGACACTATTTTTTAATCTCCAGTCATAGTAAAACACAGTACAGTGTTAAGACTAGATTAAGATACAAACAACCTGGATTTATATCCTAGCCTCAGTCATACTGGCTATTTCAGTGGTTCTCAACCTTCTGGCCCTTTAAATACAGTTCCTCATGTTGTGACCCAACCATAAAATTATTTTCATTGCTACTTCATAACTGTAATGTTGCTACTGTTATGAATCATAATGTAAATATCTGATGTGCAGGATGGTCTTAGGCAACCACTGTGAAAGGGTCGTTCGACCGCCAAAGGGGTCGCGACCCACAGGCTGAGAACCGCTGGGCTATTTGAACATGGCCAGAATTCTAAATTTCATAGGTTGTTGTTCAGAAATATTAACCACCTTCCGTCATCCACTGAAAAGAGTGAAGTTTATTTCACCACCACTTGACTGTGGACCTGACCATGTAGTTTGCTTTGGCCAATGAGATATTAGCAGATGTGGCATAAGCAGACACTTGAAAGTGTGAATTGTTTCTATCTTGCACCTACACCATTTCCAAAAGGAAATATTTCCAGGTTAACCCACTGGACTCTGGAAAAGGAAAAGAAACGTTTGGAATAGAATCCAATCATCCTACCCAAGCTGACTTTGAGCCAGCTAACAACAGCACCTCCCAGCCCAAACCAGCCAAGACTAGCTGTTCCTTAGTTGACCTACCAGTTGACCTAGCTAGTCAAGAAAATGTATTACCATTCATTTGAGCCATTGAATTTTGAGGTGGTTTATTTTACAACATTTTTGTGGCAATAGTTGTTTCCCAATTTGTGAAATAGAGATAATATCCACATGTACCATGTAGTGGTAATGCTTGATTTATGTAAAGGCTTAGAAGAATTCTTGGCCTCTAGAAAACAGAGATAGAGATAGAGATAGAGATAGAGATATTTCTGTTTATAAGAATATTTAAAACTGTTTTTATCTAGCTATTTGAATCTTCAATAGCACTGAACTTTTAAATAATATATTAGTTATTATTTGTAAAATGAAAAATAATGAGTAGCTAAAGAGATTTTTAAGTAACTCTCTCAAGATCAGTTCATAGTCAATTATTGAAATCTGGTTTTGAATTTAATAGACTTCCTCAAATATCTAAAATTTGACCTTTCACAATGTATTAGGAAGTTAGAGAAGCTATCTAAATGGAAACTATTCTTGGGAAATGGAATAGGTCACAATATAAACAAGATGGACTTTGGAGTCAGACAAAACTTAATCGCATTCATTGAATAAACATTTATGTGTTCTCCAGGAGTCAGACACTCTGCTGGGAATGAGGAATGTGAAAGTAAATTCAAGAGGGTTTCTGTCTAAAATAACAGTAAAAAAAGGAGATCAAGCCTTTCCTTTGCCACTTGTTATTAATGTGATCTTGGGTAATTAATATTTCTAAGCCTCAATTCCTGATAAGCTTCTGTGAGGATTAAGTGAAAGGACTTATGTAGCAGGGACTGTCTCATTGTAGGCAGTCAGAAAAGATTAGTTTTTCTTTCCTCTCCTTGTTTCTCCTTCCTCAGGAGAGTCCTCTCACAGCTCTCTTTGTCTCTAATGAAGACCAAGTAAAATTAAGTTTCCTAACAGCACCTCAGAAGAGAAGAGAATTAATTAAAAAGATTCTTTTGGAGAATTACTTAAGCACACTCGATTGTAATTATGGAATTCAAAGCCCAAGTAAATAAAAACAATCTAATCAAATGAAGTTGTGTGATGGGATCAGAAGTGGCTTCATCAAGCTGTAAGGACAGTTATTTGCATTTAGACTTCAAGGTATTGTCATTGGGAGTCTGTGTTCTTGGCTCATCCTCTCCTCAGTCCTGAGGATTGAGAAAGAACAGATGTTTGTCACTTCAACAACTCGTTTGAATACTTTGAAGCACTTATCTCTAACTCTGCGACAGCTATCACCAGTTAGCTAACTCTGCTAACTGAGAGGTTTTGGAGAAGAATTTTACTGTTCTGTTGACAGTGGGCCATCCTTTCTTCTTTTTCTTCCTTGAACATAATGCTTATGTCTGGAGTTTACATAATTATCTTGGTCAAAGTGAAATGAACAGTGTAGGGGAGAGATAGGAATCTGCTCCTTGATGCTGTTAAGGGCTGGCATTCTAAATATTTAAAAAATAATTAACACATGGGTATCTACCACTCAGAAAAGGGAAAAAAATATGGATTGAAATGAGGCTATCCAGTTCAATAAACATTTCAAAGTGCTAAGAATCCGCACTGAAATCACTGAGTTTGTTATAATGAATTTGGACTGAATCTCCAAACTCCTTGAGCAACTCTAATGTATACTTTTGCTTATAGCCAAAAGATGAGAGAGAGAGAGAGAGAGAGAGAGAGAGAGAGAGAGTACCATGCATTAATAAAATTGAAATGCCTCATATGAACACATCCTCTGAGAAAGGCTAATCATATTAATATTTTAAACACCATTGTGTTGTAAATCATTGTGAACTATATGAAAGCAAAGAAAGGAGATCTTATAGTTAATGCTGTGCTTTGCACTAAAATTTTGTTAAGGTAGATTTCATGTTATTTGCCAGTTTTTTTAAAAAAATGAAGGAAAAATTTAATTCAAAGGAGCAGTTATTTAAAAAATGATTACATTGAGTCAAACATATGGATAAGTAATCCAAATGTCTTAATGTCTGCCTAAAAAATGAAATCCAAACATCTTAATGTCTGCTTGCAATTTCTCTCTCTTTACTCTCCTCTTTGCCATGCATGTGCTGCCAACATTCATCATTAATAGGTCCTTAGATACATTGAGTCAAACATATGGATAAGTAATCCAAGTGTCTGAATGTCTGCCTAAAAATATGAAATCCAAACATCCTAATGTCTGCTTGCAATTTCTCTCTCTCTACTCCCCTCTTTGCCATGCATGTGCTGCCAACATTCAGCATTAATAGGTCCTTGGGCATGTTTCTTCAACTCTTCAAACCCTCAAATTTCCTCACTTGCAATGTGGAGGTGATAAAGAGCAACTCCTTGTTCTTAAGCACCAAGAACAGTGCCTGACACATAGGAAGAATTCCATGAGTCTTCATTACATTTCACTTCTAATTGGAATTACCAGTGACTGTGCATCCAGCATGTCAAACTCGCGGCCCGCGGGCCACATGCCTTGTTTATTTGGCCCGTGTTAACCTTTGAGTTTGACATGCTTGCTATACATGAAGGTCTGTGAATTGAGTTGACTCTTGCATGTCAGAGTCCAGATGAGGAGACACCTCAAAGTCTTTCTTGATGTGGCAATCCCACAGTGGTCTCTTCCTTACTGCATTTGTTAGGCATCTCCCTTACACAACACGATAGGCATGTAGTAGCCCATGGTGTATTGTGGTACTGCTTTTAAGGTAGTCATCCTCTCCTACAATATCAACCATAACAAGTGTTTATTACTGTGAGTGATTAATATCCGTGCTCCTGCGATCCCTGTTGTTTCACACTGTGCTTTTCACGGGGAATGTAAATATTTTTGTCAACATGTGTTTTGGTTGTAGAGACAAACACTGTGATTTTAAAAATGCCTAATATTTCAAATAGATATTTACCTATTGAAACAACATAGTACAGGCCAAGGGCATCCCTAAATCTAAGAAGGCCACTACAGCCTGTTTGAAACCAGGTAACCTATTTTTCTCCTGAAGTAATAAATCTGTCTCTAAAAGGAATAGCTTCATGGATTCTATAATAAGATTTCAGTACAAACACCTTGTTAAAGAATTGTCACCTAGGAAACAATTTTTAAAGTATTTGAAAATGAAAAATCTCCCTGAGAGGACCTGCAAGTTTAAATTTCATATGTCTTCAAATAAATAATTTCAGAAGATCATTCTTTTCCTGACCTGCGAAAAAATTAACCAAATTAAGGAGTAATTAAGTTTTCCATTTTCCTGAAAAATGCTCACAAAAAGCCCTAATTAAACCTTTGTTTTTATTAAGGTTTTATTATACAACCTTTTTTGTATAAAATTTTCTCTTCAGTTATGTCACCTCCAATGTCATATGAGGATGGAATTTCTTCAGTTAATTTTTAAAAACAGCAACATTTCAGTACAACCTAGAAAATATAGTCAACAATATTGTCATAACTGTGTATGGTGCCAGGTGGGTACTGGAAATATCAGGGGAACACTTTGTAAAGTATATGATTGTGTAACCACTGTACTATACATCTGAAACTAATGCAAAATAATATTGAATAAAAACTGTAATTGAAAAAATTATTATTTTAAAAAATAACAACATTTTAAGAATAAGACTAGGTTATTGTGTTTCTTGATACTCAATGACTATTGTTTATTTAGAAAAGAAATTAGCAAAAGTCAAACAAGGTATAAAAATAAAATTCTCTTCAAAATCAATTAGCAAAATCCTAAGAGAAAGTGAGAGGGGTGGAGTGTCTAGATTGCATTTAAAAATATATTTGATAAGTTAATGTATATTATTTGATAAGTTAATGTAAAAGCCTAAGCGACCATTATGACCAAACAACCAGAATGACCAGAACAACCAATCGACCAGTCACTATGATGCACATGACCACCAGGGGGCAGACTCTCAGTGCAGGAGCTGCCCCCTGGTGGTCAGTGCACTTCCACAGCCTCCCGCAGCCCCTCCCCTTGGCCTGCTGGCCTTCCCAATCAGCCCTAATTGGAGGGCCAGCCAGCCAACCTCCTTTGGCCCCTCCTCCACCCCCCATCTGGCCAGCCAGCCACCCAATAGGCTTTGATCGCTGGCCGGGCCCAGGGACCCGACCCATGCACAAATTTGTGCACCAGGTCTCTAGTACTATATATAATTCTATTGTTTACATAGAATCAGTTAGTCCTTACTATTGTTAGTTTATGTGGAGTAATAGCATTTTCACTGATGATTTTGATAACCAGTGTTTTCCTTCCCTCAATAGACTGCTAGCTTAAATCATTCATTACTTAGTGTTTTTAAAACATTAAATATCAAAATAATAAGCTTAGTAACATTTATCAAAGTGAATGTTATCTTTAAAAGAAAAAAAAATACACATGCCAAACCTGTTTGGCTCAGTGGATAGAGCATCAGCCTGCGGACTGAAGGGTCCCAGGTTCAGTTCTGGTCAAGGGCATGTACCTTGGTTGCGGGCCCATCCCTAGGGGGGGGGGGGGGGCATGCAGGAGACAGCTGATCGATCTCTCTCATCGATGCTTCTGGCTCTCTATCCCTCTCCCTTCTTCTCTGTAAAAAATCAATAAAATATTTTTTAAAAAAACATACACAACTTTTTTCTAAGGAAGTCTCACCCAAAGCAATAGAAATCATACTGAAACATTCACTCTGCAGCTGGTCCCGCTTGTCATTCTGCTCACTCCAAACGGAGACAGCTGATCGATCTCTCTCATCGATGCTTCTGGCTCTCTATCCCTCTCCCTTCTTCTCTGTAAAAAATCAATAAAATATTTTTTAAAAAAACATACACAACTTTTTTCTAAGGAAGTCTCACCCAAAGCAATAGAAATCATACTGAAGCATTCACTCTGCAGCTGGTTCCGCTTGTCATTCTGCTCACTCCAGACACAAACAAACTGACTACCCAAGCCAGATATTATCCTTAACGGTTAGATGCTTAGTTGAAGATTACTGCAATCACAGCTATCAAATAAACCACATCCAATTTAGGGAACCATTAACCTTAGTATAAATCTATACTAAAGACTACAAAATGATAATAAGTGCAATATTTCTCCACTAGGGAGTCGGTAAAACCCATAGCCATGGTGGTTAAGCAGTCACTTCTCTTCTGTGTCTATTCACTTTCTCTTGACCAGCGTTCACTGTGTCTGTGTTGTTCTTGGTTCTCCTTTGGCCCTGGTGGTGGTCCTCGAGCCAGTCTTATATAGCTTGGCCTCTTGTCATTTCTTCAGTTTGAAAAGCTCAGTCATTAAACTGCAGATTTTCATCAAGTATGTGATTTTATGTCTGGCTAGTTCCCTTCCTGCTTGCTGCTGCACAATCTGTGTAAATGCTGGAAGTACAGAGCTCCTACAGTTCCTTATGAAGTCCTGGGCTCCTCTCTGGAAATGCTTCAGAATGCTTGGCTCTGAAATGCCTTCTTCACTGAAATGATGGTCGTTCTAAGACTTCCTGTGTTTTGCAAGGGTGAGAACATTCTTGAGGGCATCCCTTCTTCTCTTCTGTGATCCATTGTGAATCTAACTCAATCACTCCTTCAGCAAATACTTATTGATCACTAACTGTAGGTCAAACACTGCATCAGATTCTGAAACTATAGCATGAAATCACAGAGAAATTCCTGTCTTTCTGCTCACGCCAGACACAAATAAACTGACCGAAAACAAGACTGGGCAGAGGGGCTACCATATTGTCATTCAGGTTCCATGACAACCATGGCTGACCACAAGGGAAGCTTAGGGTTCAAATCAGCATGGTGCCCCACGGGAACAAAATGGCAAGACTTCATATCCCACCTTAATCAGTCATTCGATGTGGCTCCCCAGGCAAGGACATGGTCCTGCACTAGCTGTCTGTCCGTAGGGGAGAGCAATCCTGGAAGCACTGAGAGTCCCCAGCAGTGGGCACTGCAAGCCTTCCCTTCCTCGGAGGCCTGGGTGGTGCATCCTCACTCCGCCACATTGGATCTACATTAATACCCCAGGCGTCACTTTTATGCCGGTTGCCCCTGGCCAAGCTTTTCGGATGGTTTGGAGGCCCACATTCAGCAGTATACTCTCACTCCCCCATTGCCCCAATTCAGATGCTAACCATTTTGAGTTTGCCCCATTCCCTGCCCATGATTGGACTGTTCATTCAGCTGAAGCAAGAGAAGTTACTGGCCTTTCAAAAGTTTTTGCTTCTGCTGAGTCTCTGTTGGCAAATGTTATTAAATTCCAGTACTTTTGTACCCAAATCTCCTCCTTTTATGATACCTAAGCAATTATTACAATCATGGATACAATAAAATAGCTTATTAAGTTCATTAATTATCTAGCTAAAAATAGGACCCTAAAATAAAAGAAATCATGTATTTGCTTGCTTGGTTTTTATTTATTTTTGTTTTGTTTTGTTTTGTTTGAAGTGGAACAGTTTTATGGAAAACTGCCCAGAATAGAAAAATATGGGTGACTTAGTAAAATTCAGGTCTTGGGCAATCTGGAAGAGGCCTGAGGTCAGGGGTGTGGAAAAGAGCAGATATAGATGTGCTGATGGGGAAAAAAGAGCTGACATAATAGCCTGTACTGTGTATCCTTGAGGTGCCAGAGAGTACATCATGGTTCAGCCACAGGCCACAAGAGAAACTGAAATACAAAATTCTATTTCTCACAGGTCCTGGAGAAGTACCCAGTGCACCTCCAGGGGCCACATGGAAGGTGTAGGCAGAATGCAGCAGGAGAGGCAGGACCTGGGCACATTAGGGTCTGTGGGTGGAGTGCTTTGGGCTCCTAGGCTTGGGCTAGATCGGTCAATTCAAACCAAAAGAGTGGCCCAAAGAGGTCTTCTCTAAGGGTCACAAAAAGGGAAAGCATTGAGGGCCTGGGGAGACTGCTAATCACATGGGCTGTTGGGGAAGTCACATCAGGAACATACATTCGCTTGCTGATATCCAGGGCATGTGCTTGCATGAAAGGGCTCATGTTAGTTTAAGGTCCTTGTAGGTCACTTGGCCAAACAAAATGGATGCTGAGACAGCAACACCTTGGAGTCGCTTAGTTTAACTCTTGACAGCGTGTAAAACTGTTGACCTTAATATTGTCTACAATGTAATAGCCCAGGCAGATCACTTTCAAGTGAAGGCAAAAAAGTGACAGGCTCCCTACATGATCAAAATTCCCAGATTCTAGTGCCTTTCCTTTAAAGAGAAACAGACAAGCAAGTGTCATTGAATATACCTGGAAAAAATTTAATACATAATATAAGAACAGACAAATAGGGGGGAAAAAACCATCATAAGGGAACAAACAGAATTTTTAAATGTGGGGAGAAATAACAAACTGCAATTAATATCCTGAGAGAAATAAGAAAAGGTATTGCATCCATGAAAAAGAACAGAATATAATAAAATGTATATTTATAGAACAAAATAAGCCATAAATATTAAAAAAATATAATGTTAGAAAAGGAAGACTCAATAGGAAATTAAGGAAAAACCTGCCATAAAGTAGACAAAAAGTTAAAGGATTTTTGAAGAGGATAAAAATTAAAAGAAGGTAATTAGAGAACAAATCTAGAAACTCCTTCAGAAAAAAAAAATGAGAGCCTGAAGTCATCAAAAAAGTTTTAGGATTATTTCTAAAAACTAAAGAATATGAATTTTCAGTTTGAAAAAGTCATGAAATGTTCAAAAACATGGAAGAAAGACAGATCTAACTCAAGGCACTAGTAACAATGTAAAAAAGAAAAATGAGTGCCAGGAGATTCTACAAACTTTGATAGAAAAGAAAATGGTTAGATGCAAAGCAAGAACAATAGAAACTAAAGAGAAGCCTCAATCATCCTTTAGATAAAGTAGACATTTTTTAAGATATGGAAGTTCTAGAAACATTTACCTCCCATGTACCCTTTTGAGTGAGCTTCTTGAGAAAACCCTGCAAAAAAAAAAAAAAAAGGAGGAAAGTAAATGGAAGACATGAGATATGAAGAAGAGGGGATACATCAGGGAAACATAAAGAATGTTCAGATGACAGTGATAGGTGGAAG
>NW_006287462.1:1547440-1554949 GCF_000327345.1 Myotis davidii | reverse complement strand
AATTATATAAAATTTAAAGAGCATCTGATGCATCTGAATATGTCAAAGCAGTTTTGGTTAGCTACAGAGAACTTGTAATAAATCAGGATAATGGCGCTTGTCTTCAAAGTGTTTATTATCTACTAAAGGCTTGGTGCATGAAATTTGTGTACTTGGGCGGGGGGGCATCCCTCAGCCCAGCCCTGTACCCTCTCACAGTCCAGAAGCTCTTGGGGGATGTCCGACTGCTGTGGAGGCGGGAGAGGCTCTCGCCACCACGGTTGATCTCACCAACCATGAGCCCACAAGGGGAGTGCACTGACCATCAAATCCTGCATTAAGCATCTGCCCCCTAGTGGTCATTATGTGTCATAGCAACCTGTCATTCCACCATTTGGTTGATTTGCATATGGCCTTTTATTATATAGAACTAGAACCCAGGACTGCTGGTCCCCAACCGCTCACCTGCCTGCCTGAGTGATTGCCCCTAATCGCTTCTGCCCGCCAGCCTGATCACCCCCTAACCACTCCCCTGCCAGTCTTATTGATGCCTAATTGCTCCCCTGCCAGCCCAATTTCCCCTAACTGCCCTCCCCTGCTGGCCTAGTCACACACAACTGCCCTCCCCTGCTGGCCCAGTCACCTCTAACTTCCCTCCCTTGCCAGCCTGGTCACCCCCAACTGCCCTACCCTGCCAGCCTGGTCGCCCCCAACTGCCCTTCCCTGGCAGGCCATCTTGTGTCCACATGGGGGCGGCCATCTTTGACCACATGGGGGTGGCCATCTCGTGTGTTGGAGTGATGGCCAATGTGCATATTACCTCTTTATTATATAGGATTAGGGAAGTAGAGAAGCCAAGTTAAACATTTTAAGTAACTGTAACATAGTATCATATGAAAAGATGGTAGCCCAGCCAGCATGGCTCAGTGGTTGAAAGTTGACCTATGAACCAGGAGCTCATGGTTCAATTCCCTGTCAGGACACATGGCCAGGTTGCAGGCTCCATCCCCAGTGTGGGGTGTGCAGGAGGCAGCCAATCAGTGATTCTCTCTCATTGATGATTCTACCTCTCTCCCCTCCCTTCCTCTCTGAAACCAGTAAAAATGTATTTAAGAAAAGAAAATATGATAAAAGTAAATAAAATAAAAATAGAATGAGGATAGAAAAAAGGCAGCAATGAATAAGATATGGAAAAACTAATAAGGCCTGTTTGTCATATTTGACTGTGAAAAAAATGTGATGCCTTCTAAAAATTCATTTCATTCTCTGAGATTTTCTGTGACTGATTTCTAAAAGAATTTTCTTCAGTCTTTGGAGATATTCCAAAAGCGTGCCAAGCATGCTTTGTAAGAATACATGTGTAGGAGACTTCCAAATGAGGAAAAGCATCTGGAGAGAGTAGGACAGGTTTGTTTGTTTCAGAAACTCCTCACTATATAAAAGGAATAAAATCGCAGAATCTTAAAGCCAAGATTTATTAGATTAATTTCCTCATTTTGTTGAAGGTGAACTTGATACAATCACTTTCATAACTTCTACGTTCATCTAAAATTCTAAAGGAGGTATAAGTAAGAGCCTCAGTTGAGACAAAAAGTATCCCATATTTTTCTGTTTTACAGTTTCCAAATTCAGAAGGGAGGGGTGGGAGTGTAAATAAATCTTTCAAACGTAAGAAATATATATTTTACATTTAAAAGATTAGCTACAGGAAATAATTGGTTGCTAAGTTGTAGAAATCACAGTAGATGTTTTTGCAAGAGGTTGGCACATTCTCTCCCCCCCAAAACAGCTATAAAACTACTAGATAAAATGTTTAAAAACAAACATTTTGGAGCTCTAGAAATCAGTGAATGGCAATGAGCTTAAACAATATCTTTTCAGTAGCAGTCGGTGCTTAATGTTTTAGGTATTCCTTTCGGTGAGCATTATTTGAATAATTAAAAGAACACCATGAATTAATTAAAATTTGAAGTTCCTACTTACATTTTTAAAATCAATTAACATGTAAGAAAAAATTTCATAACACTGACATTTACCAAATCAGAGTGATTACAAAATAGCAACTACAACACATGTTTACTCTACAACGGGTAAGATGATGATTTTTTTGTATCAGTTAGGTAGAGGATAATTTTTTTTCTCCACATAATAGCTGGAAATGAACACATAAACACAGTTAATGAAAAGCTAGAACTTAATAACACATTCATTTTTCAGAGAGACAGCCTACAATTTTTCCAGAATCTAAGATAGCGTTCCTTTTATCTAAGCTAGAATTCAAGATTAGAGAATTTTTTGCACTTGCCAAAAAAGCACTCCAATTTTGCCATATTTAATATCCTTTTTGTTCCCCGAAAGTTGTCTACTAACTAAAGTCATTTTGGGTCATGGAGGAAATTCAAGCTCTCAATTGAATGACAACTCTCAGTTACCTTTTAGGTTTTCTAAATAAATAAGGAGCAGGTGGAAAAGGGGAAAGCTGAACAAATTTCTTCTTTGTACAGTACTTCTAGAATGATAAGAAAAATAGGGGACAGACTATGTATTTTCAGAAGAGAGCATTTCTGCCAATGAGTTTGGGGAAAATGTGCTTATTTGTTTTCTTCTTTAAAAAATATACATTTAAATGTATTGGGGATTAATGTAAATATCCACAATCATTCTGTTCCCAAATAACATTGAGGTTGGAGCAAGGGCGGAGAATTGTTTCTGAGTTTAAAAGCGCCCCCATGTGGAAATAAGTAGTCATTACTATCTCTCACAATTTTGCTCCATTTGCTTACTTCATACCTGGTACCTGGAGATTTATGAAGATTTCTAATGAAAGCTGACCAGTGAATTACTTCAACAAAGTATAATTTATCAGCCCCTCAGTTGTATATGATGGCACCACTGGAGCAAATTAAGTCTGAAACATCGCTGGAGGAAAAGGTAATAAAACTGAAGCTAGCCTCCTTTGGGCATATCAGGAGAAGAAGGCAGGGATCTTTGAAAAAGACAATCATGCTGAGAAAACAGAAGGCAGCAGGAAAAGAAGACTGAATAAGAGAGGGAATGACTCCATGGAAGAGGCCATAGCCTGAGCCTGCAGGAGCTGAGCAGGGCTGCTGACAAGGGCACTGTGGACACCACTCAGTCACAGGGCCGCCGGGAGTCAGAGCCGGCAGGTGAACACACACCAGAGAGACGCGAGCTGAATACCAACAGCGTGACTTTGTGAATCGCCATAACCCTAGTGCTTAGCATAGTGCCGAACACAAAGTGGAAGGGACATAAATATTTTTACATGAACTAAACAATGATTATATACATTCACATGAGCCAAAAATCAAAGGCCACATTTGTTCTTCTCTTATTCACACTTCATATCCAGTAACCCAGTGCCAGTGACTGTCCTCCTGAAGCTTCACTGAAGCCAGACCCACTCCATTTTGCTGCCCAGGTTGAAGCCCAGATAGCCCCTTCTCTGGTCATTGGCAATGGCCTCAACTGGTCCAATCTGACCCAGCATTCACCGCTAGCAAAGAAATCCTAAAACAAAAAACGGATTAACTGCCCTCTTGGCCTGAAAAACAAAGGAGCTGTGGGGTTTCCAGTATGGTAGAGTGAAGAGGTTGGCACATTTTCTCCCCATTAAGCTGTCAGTGCTTAATGTTTTGGGTATTCATTTTGGTGACCATTATTTGAATAATTAAAAGAACACGAATTAAAATTTGAAGTTCCTACTCACATTTTTTAAAAAATATATTTTATTGATTTTTTACAGAGAGGAAGGGAAACATCGATGAGAGAGAAACATTGATCAGCTGCCTCCTGCACAACCCCCTCCTGGGAATGTGCCCACGACCAAGGTACTTGCCCTTGACTGGAATCGAACCTGGGATCTTTCAGTCCGCAGGCCGATGCTCCATCCGCTGAGCCAAACCAGTCAGGGCACTACTCACATTTTTTAAAGCTTGCCAATCTTAATGTATTTGCCCATGTCATCATTAGGTACTATTTTGAATTTTTAATAGGTTTTTATTGATTTCAGAGAGGAAGGGAGAGGGAGAAAGAGATAGAAACATCAATGATCAGAGAGAATCATAGATTGGCTGCCTCCTGCATGCCCCCTACTGGGGATTGAGCCCACAACCCAGGCATGTGCCCTTGACCAGAATCGAACCTGGGACCCTTCAGTCCGTAGGTCAATGCTCTATCCACTGAGCCAAACCAGCTAGGGCCTATTTTCATGTTTTAGACGTATACTTAAAGATATTTTTTCAAAGCCCAGGTTAGCAAAAATCCATTAAAAATAATTTATTTGTAAGCAAATATTTCTAATAATAAAAATTAAGGCATATATTTTAGTGAATTAGTCCTCTTCTGTCCCTTTCAATGTCTCATTGTCATTGAAATAAATAGGAATAAGAACAATAATGAACTAGAATTCTATCAGTACTAATTAAATTTATTCAGATTTTATTCATGAAGAAAAGAAGTCAGCCTAGGTGTTTAACAGTCAGAATTTAGAGTACAGCTACCGTGAAAGACTCTGTTGTATAACTTCTCATCTTATCAAATGATGAATAATTACTTTTAAATGTATGTGGTGAGAATTGAGAAGCTAGTAATGATGAATTTTTTTCCATTATAATATTTATAAAAAATTGATTCTTATCATTTTCCTTATCTCTTTTCTGCTCCCTGTTCCCAGTTAATTTATAATTGTGATACAAAGGTTGAAACAAAATTATGTCCATCAAATTGAGGCCAACATCTATGTTATTATTAAATACAACTTTGAGAAAAATGAGTTTTAAGAGGCCTCACATTAATTTGCCAGCACTGCATTCCAGATGTGCATGTTCACAGTGGCAGCAGCTGCTGAAGGTCTTTCCATTTCCATAGATGTTCAAAAACTAGCTTGACTCTGAGATACGACAGTCTGTTCCATGTTTCTGTCTCTGGATCTATGTTCTTCGTCAGTTCATTTTGTTCATTAGATCCTACATCTGAGTGCGATCATGTGATACTTGTCTTTCTCTGACTGGCTTATTTCACTTCGCATAATACTCTCCAGGTCCCTCCATGCTGTCTCAATGGGTAAGGGATCCTTCTTTTTTTTACTGCTACATTGTATTCTGCAGTGTGAATGTACCACAGCTTTTTTATCCTCTCATCTACTGATGGTCACTTAGGATTCCTGGGATTTTGCATTTAATATTTTCAGACCACGGTTGACCATGGGTCACTAAAACCATGAAAAGTTAAACTGCAGATAAAGGGGCCTACTGTTATCTTGCTGCTTCATTGTTTTTAAGATATTCATTGTTTTTAAGTTATTTCATACATTTCAATAATTAATATACATGTCTAATAAGAGAGTAATTAATACATTTAATCAAGGTGAATTCTTTGAAATTATACTGGCTGGATAATATGCTTTCTCTCTGACTTTATCAGAATGTAAAAATAATGCAATGTTAAAACAATACCAGGAAATACTCCAATTTATCCAAGACTTTACTTAATTTATTTATAGAAAGCCTAACTAATTGAAACTTTCAAAGCTTTCTATTCTGGTTTACTGGTTAGATAAACTAGCACTTGTGTCACTTATATTTCCAATTATAAAGATGAGAATATGTTCAACCAGACTGACTTACTAGTATAACAACCAAAGTTTTTACTAAACAGACTGATCTTACAGTTTCAGATAGTGCTATAAATTATGTGAACCTAGGGAGCGAGCCTACTCAAATCATTTGCATAAGTTCTAAAAAGTAATATTTTTTAATGGAACTTTTTAATACCAACAGTGACTGTATTGTTTTTTAAAGAATGACTAATTTACTTTCTAAGGCCTCCAACTGACTTTACTCGAATCCTATGAATAAATAATTTTTTATTTAGAAAAAAAATAAGAAAATTCCTATGGAAATCATTCTCTCTAAATGAGAGAACAAAAATATAGAGTTGCCATATAGTATTATATTCTTGCACATATGTATATATCCGCATATATATTTACATATACAGTGAGTGGCCAGATTATTATGACCGGCCAGATTATTATGACCACCCCATCAGTACTTCAATGACACTTCCAAAAATACTGAATATTGAAAACTTCCTAAGCAAATACTCTCAAGGTTTTATTATTGTTATTATTATTATTATTTGCATAACTAATTCACTTCATTGTACCTATTGGGTGGTCATAATAATCTGGCCACTCAGTGTATGTGCATTTATATTTTATAAAGGTTAAGTCAAATTGTTAACATTAATTTTATATGTACACTAGAGGCCCGGTGCACAGATTCATGCACCAGTGGGGTCCCTCGTTCTGGCCTGCAGGGATCAGGCTGAAACCAGCTCTCTGACATACCCCGAATTGTGAGAAGGTGCAGGCCAGGCCAAGGGACCCCACTGGTGCATGACTGGTTCCAGGGAGGGACCGCAGGAGGACTCCAGGGAGTGTCGGCCCATCTCACCATGTCCCAATCAGCTGAACCCCAACAGCAAGCTAAACTACCAGTCAGAGCATCTGCCCCCTGGTGGTCAGTGTGCATCATAGCGACTGGTCAAATGGTTGAATGAACGATTAGACACTTAGCATATTAGGCTTTTATTATATACAATTGCCTTATATGGGAATGCTTAATTATATTTAAAGGCAAAAAATTAAAACTTTACAATATGATTGTTTTATATTTAAATCCATCATACCATACCAAAAAGTTTAAAAAAAAAAAGAGTCATACATAACAGAAAGGAGAGAATTGATAGGTAATCAAAAATTGTGACTTTACTAGTAGATTATAAAGTTAGCTTTTCCTTTGAGGGAAAAAAAAGAATTATTATTTAGCATCTTCAGATTTTACTCAGATAATCATAGCTTATTTTTCCCTTGCTTATATAGACTTTTAATTCTCATGAGTCTACTTTTGTGCTTTCATGCTGCCTTTTACCACGCTCCTGGTTTATTTTAAATAGAGCAAGAAGAATTCTTTACTCCAAAGAGAACTAGAATTTTCAATGTATATTATGTTAATCTTTGCATATTTTAAACTAGGGGCTTGGTGCACGAAATTTGTGCACTGGGTGTGTGTGTGGGGGGGGAGTGTCCCTCAGCCCAGCCTGCCCCCTCTCACATACTGGGAGCCCTCAGGCGTTGACCCCCATCACCCTCCAATTGCAGGATCAGCCCCTTGCCCAGGCCGTACGCCTCTGACAGAGGCGTAGACCCCCATCACCCTCCGATCACCTGATCGGCCCCTTGCCCAGGCCTGACGCCTCCGCCAGAGGTGTCAGGCTTGGGCAGGGGACCCCCATCTCCCCCCAATCACTGGCTTCTGGGTGACTTCTGGGGCTTCTGGAGCTGGCCTGCGGCCCGGGATGGCGGCTCACGCTGGCGGCTGTGCTGTCCTGCCCTGCCCGTAGTATGCAAATTAACCACCATCTTTGTTGGCAGTTAATTTGCATATCATGCTGATTAGCCAATGGGAGGCGTAGCGAAGGTAGGATCAATTACCATGTTTGTCT
>NW_006287462.1:1542991-1547017 GCF_000327345.1 Myotis davidii | reverse complement strand
GGCAGGGCAAAGGCGGCCCCAGGGCCGCTTGTGCCCTGCCCCCCAGTTCTTAGATCCCCCCTGGGTTTCTGATCACTGTCAATGGCAGGGGGCTTCTTCCTGCTTTCCCTTCGCCTCCCTGTATTGTGCCTACATATGCAAATTAACTGCCATCTTGTTGGCAGTTAACTGCCAATCTTAGTTGGCAGTTAATTTGCATATAGCCCTGATTAGCCAATGAAAAGGGTAGCGTCATGTGCCAATTACCATTTTTCTCTTTTATTAGTGTAGATATATTACTCTGACTAATGAAGGAGCCAACACACCAAATATTTTTTGACCAATGCTTTTTAATAATGCCTTTCCTAATTTTGACCCCAGATTCAGAAAAATAAAATTATTTTATCTTTTAAACCAAAACTATTATTGGAGTTTCTTGGAAGGCAACGGAGTAACCACAAAGATGAGTTCTTATAAAAGGAGGGGAAAAGCAGTTTGTGAGACATACTTGAGATTTGATTTATTATTTTGTTAACTTAAAGCAATTTGCAATCTCCTTTGGTTATCAAATACAGGATTTTTGAAAACAATATCTGAATTGAAAGAGGAGTCAGCCTTCCAAAGTTAAAGATATTATTGATTTGAAAACTGGGCCCCATACACACAGGGAAATGAAAGGCCAAAGAAAGAGGCGGATAATTCCAGGTGGTAGGTGACCAGTTTAGTAAGTAAGTGAACTTGCATAGAAGGGTTGTCTAGGTGGCTACATGACTGGTGGGTCCACACCCACCTGCCAGAATCTTAAACGTTTATACAGAGGCCTTACCTGGGTACAGTCATGTATTCAGTCCACATGGTCTCAGCAGCACATTGCTCCCTCAAGGCTGCGTCCTTGAAACAGCTCCTGCTGTGGGAACAGTGGGCATAACGTCCATACCCAGGACAGGGGAGGGGAGAGGAGATTCCGATTGCCTGGGCCCTGCTTACAGGTCAACCAGGGTCACATCCTCTCAACAGATATGTAAATAATGTGTCATTAATGTATACATATTTAAAGGGTGTCCCAAAATTCACGCAAGAAGTAATTTTGATAGAAAACACAGGTTTATAATTTAAAATTGTAAATTTTTGATTGATTCATAAATTATATAGTACAGGGTTATATATGGAATAGAATATCAGGTAAATGGCCTCCATGGCTTTGCTGGCACATACACACTCTTTTGCTATTGCCTGAGCAGCTGCATTTTCGAAGAAGAATGGTCGGATGATGCTTCCAGCCCAAAATCCACACCAAACAGTGACACATTGTGGATGCATTTGTTTCTCAACAATCACTCATGGGTTTTCTGAACCCCAAATGCGACAATTTTGTCGATTAACCAAGCCATCAAGATGAAAAATGAGCCTCATTGAAATTCAGCCACATTTATGCAAAACGGTCATGGAAAATTTCAACAAAAGAGTGCATATGTGCCAGCAAAGCTGTGGAGGCCATTTATACAATATGCTATTCCATACATAACCCTATACTGTATACTTTGTGAATCAATAAAAAAAAATACAATTTTTAATTATAAACCTGTGTTTTCTATCAAAATTACTTCTTGAGTGAATTTTGGGACACCCTTTATATAGTTTTCAGATCTAAAAGAATATTCATGCTCACATACAAAGACTGATACTATGTCTGTAATTTGACTTTGAAAATGATTTTGTTTCTACATTTAATTGACATAATCGCAGCCTGTTTTATACTAGGAAAGAAAAGAGGCACTAGCACTAGGTGCTGAATCAGGGACGTACCTGATACAAACACTCTAACATTCCAGGCTCCCTAAGCTTTTGGAAACCTTCCTCTAAAGCAGGGGTGGGAACCTTTTTCTGCCAAGGGCCATTTGGATATTTGTAACATTATTCACTGAATACAAATTTATGTTGCATTGAAAAAAGCTCCTAGGTTTATTGAAGTTTGAATCCTACCTGTGATTGCCTGGGCATGACCAAACCAAAAAAATTTGTGGGCTTATGTGGCCCATGGGCTGTATGTTCCCCACCCCTACTCTAAAGTATAGCTGGGATTTCCATTTCCTTTAGTAAAATGGTCGGCAAACCGCAGCTCACGAGCCACATGCAGCTCTTTGGCCCCTTCTATAGGTATTTGACTGGGAGTATTTAGTGGTAATATTTTGCATACCTCTGTTGCCACATCAAACCATGGACCATCAGTGCTCTCTTTACTAAGAGCATTAGAAGAAGTGATGGGTGTTGGTCGGTCGGGCGACGGGAGACACGGCGCAGATGGGCCATGGGATACGCAGCCTGGGGAGGCGCGCGCGATTCATGCATGAGTTGAGTGAGCCAGTCAGTCAGCAGTCTCATGTGCAGTGGTTAGTGCTAGTCGCGTCCGCAAATCACACGTGGGTGACAAAAGTACCTACTCGAAGCATAAAGTTACCTGTATTTTTCCAACCAGCTGCAAATCCTACAGGTATTTTTGTCATCAATTTAAGAAGTATAATTCTTTTGTGTTGGTGGCTTTATTATTATAAAATGAAACATTTTTTAGGTGCCCTGTTTGGCATGGCTACAAAGAAGAAGCAAAGAAAAATGGAAGATGAAAACCGTGAATTTAAAGTTGAATGGATTGAGATTTTCGCGTTTATTCAAAACTTAAATGGCCTTCCTACCTGTCTTATTTGTCAGGAAAAATTGGCACATAGTAAGAAATCAAATTTGGAGAGACACTTTACAACTAAACACGTGCCATTTAGTACTAAATATCCTGTCAGGGATGCAAGGAAGAAAGACTTCAGAAGAGTCAAGAAAAATCAAGTTCTGTATTGAATTACTGGATGCTATCTTCCAACAATGTTAATATTGCAAGTTTTGTGGTTATTCAAGAGATTGCTAAGAGAGGAAAACCATATACAGACAGCGAATACATAAAAAGTTGTTTTATAAATGCATCCGAAGAGCTATTTCGGGATTTTAAGAACAAAGCAGATATTCTAAAATAAAATTAAAGAGTTACCATTGTTTGCTAAAACAGTGAAAGATAGAACAGTCAAAATGTCTTCGAATATAACCAATCAGCAAGTCGAAGATCTTAAATTGGTTTCAGCTTTATCAATAGCAGTTGGCGAGTCTTGTGACATAAATGATACAGTGCCAGTTTCACTTTTTGTACGATTTATTTCATCTACAGGTCCTAAAGAAGAACTTTTAGGATTATTGCCACTCAAAGGTCAAACACGTGGAGAGGATACAGCAAATGCTGTAATTGAGTGCATGGAAAAACATCATCTGCCACTCGATAAAACTGTCTCAATTTCAACAGACGGGTCAAAAAGTATGACCGGCATAAGAAACGGGTTTGTTGCTATTTTGAAAGAAAAAATTAATCATGAGATACTTACTTACCATTGCATCATTCATCAAGAAGCACTTTGTGCACAGACATTTCCAGAAGAAATCTGCAAAGTTATGGAATTGGTGATTAAGATGATCAACTCCATTATAGCGAAAGCTCTTAATCATCGCCAATTGAAAGAATTTTTAGTTGAAATGGAAAGTGAGTACGCAGATCTTCTGCTGCATAACGAGGTACGTTGGTTATCAAGAGGAAACGTTTTGAAATGTTTTGCTTCCTTATTAATAGAAATTTAAGCATTTCTCCTTGAGAAGGGTGTTCACTAGCCAGAACTAATGAATGATCAGTGGATCCAAATATTGTATTTCATGGTAGACATTACGTCTCATCTAAATCAGCTTAATGGTAAACTACAGGGGAAAGGAAACACAGTTTTTTCGATGTTAGAAGAAGTTATTTCATTTGAAAACAAATTATCTCTTTTTGCTCAAGATTTTGAAAGAGAAACTTTGATTCACTTTCCAAGCCTGTCGAAACCTCACCAAGAAAATAATTCTGATGTTGACATTTGCTATTTCAAAACAACACTTTTAAATATGAGGGAAGCTTTTCTCAACAGGTTTCAGGAATTCACAAACAGCACAGCGACGTTAGTCTTTGTTTAAAAAAACCTC
>NW_006287462.1:1537355-1542656 GCF_000327345.1 Myotis davidii | reverse complement strand
ATCAAGTGGGATTCATACCAGGGGCACAAGGATGGCTCAACATTTGCAGTGTGGTAATACACCACATTAACAAAAGAAAAGAAAAAAATCGTATGATCTTATCAATAGATGCAGAAAAAGCCTTTGATAAGATACAACATCCATTTATGATTAAAACACTCAATAAAATAGGAATAGAAGGAAAGTACCTCAACATAATAAAGGCCATATATGATAAACTCTCATTATTCAGGGTGGCCCAGACATAGAAACAACCAAAATGTCCTGCGATAGAGGACTTGATAAAGATGTGGTACATATACACAATGGACTACTACTCAGCCATAAGAAAGGATCAAACAGCCATTTGCAACATGAGTGGATGTAGGGAGAGGCTCTGGAGCAGGGGTGGGCAAACATTTTGACTCGGGGGCCACATGGGTTCTTAAACTGGACCGGAGGGCCGGAACAAAAGCCTGGATGGAGTGTTTGTGTGAACTAATATAAATTCAAAGTAAACATCATTACATAAAAGGGTACGGTCTTTTTTTTTTTTTTTTAGTTTTATTCATTTCAAACGGGCCGTATCTGGCCCGCGGGCCATAGTTTGCCCACGACTGGATAAGCTGTTCTCTAGTCCACATTTCAGTCAATGGACCAAATGGTAAAGCCATTCCATCCCCTGAAACTAAAACTTGAATCCAGAATCTCTCACACTTGACCCCATATAAATAAAATTATCCTGCTCCAACAACATATTCTTCCACAATTATCCCAAACCTTTAAGATCCATTCTCACACACATTACCATTATTTCTGTTGCTATAAATTGGACCTGAAAAGAATAATAATACAGTTCTTTCAGTGTATAGTGAACCTCCTCTTGGGTTAAAATCTCTACCTCAACCTTTGGGGCCTTCTGTGAACTGAATCCAATGATAGGTTTAGAATCCAAAAGCGATATTAAACAGTACTTCCTTCGGAGAGTAAGTAGGGCCTTGTCAGACAACTGCTTCAGAGAGGCCATTGTGTTTTTTTTTAGGCAAAGATGAAAGAACTGCTTTTCCTGGGGGTGGGGAAAAGACTTGGCAGAATTTAGGGGTTCAATATTCCCCAGCTTTATCAGGAGCTTCCTATGTGACCCCATTCTAATTTTAAGGAACTCATTCCTTCCCAATAAATGCCCTCAGTTTAATAGCACCCTGGGAGGGAATTCACTTTGCATTTAATTTAGTCAACCACAGTATGTGACTCTGGGTTTGGTTCTCAGAGAGCATAGCCCTGGAACTAGGATAGACAAGAGTTCTTTCAGGGAAGATGTTGAAGCTTTAAAGTGATTTATGCAGGGCTCATGCTGGGAATTTCAAGACTAGAATTCATTCTTATTTTTTTTCCATTTGTTCCAGCACAGGTAGGACAACCAGTCAATCCCATTATACTAATTAGTCTGACTAAAATATCCTAACATAGCAAATACATGGTCACCCAGAACCTCACCTTCAATAGGTATTTGGTTGGGAGTAGTCAGTGGTAATATTTTGCATACCTCTGTTGCCACATCAAACCGTGGACCATCAGTGCTGTCTTTACTAAGAGCAATAGAGTCACTGGTAACTTTAAATCTATCAACGAGAGAATCAATTCCAGAAAACCCAGAACCAATTCAGAAAATGCATCCTTCAGATTCTGTTCCTCTCGCCTCACCAAAATTTGTATCAGGTAGGACTCACAGTAAAGAGGAGTGAAATGCTAAATATATGGTAAGAAGTGTGTTCATGTAGCTGTCAGGTCTGATAAAGCAAGTCCAAAATCTGTTGGACATGATGTGAGGAAGGGCAACCTGGAATTCTTAGGCACATGCTAAAGCTGCAGTGTGCAGGGAGAGCTGCTTCTACTTCAGGGATGCCTCAGCTCTGCTCTTAAGGCCTTTCAACAGAATGAATCTAACCCATAATCTTCTTTAAATTAAACTGATTATGGACTTTAATCAGATCTACAAAATACCTTCAAGAAGCACCTAGATTAGCATTTGATGGATAACTCGGGACTATAGCCTAGCCAAGTTGGCACATCAAAAGACTACCATATGCTTCTGTATTTTTAAAGATAGAGCAGGTTCTACTTTTGTAATTAAAAGTCATAAACATGAAGATGGTGCCAAAAGCTAAGAAGGAAGCCCCTGTCCCTCCCAAAGCTAAAGCCAAAGCAAAGGCTTTGAAGGCAAAGAAAGCAGTGTTGAAAGGCATCTACAGCCACACACACACACAAAAATATCCACAGGTCACCCCCCTTCCGACAGCCAAAGACACTGAGGCTCCGGAGGCAGCCTAAACATCCTCAGAAGAACACACCCAGAAGAAACAACTTGACCATTATGCCATCATCAACTTCCCCCTGACTACCAAGTTAGCCATGGAGAAGATAGAAGACAACAATACACTAGTGCAGCGATGGCGAACCTATGACACGCGTGTCAGAGGTGACACGCAAACTCATTTTTTTGATTGATTTTTCTTTGTTAAATGGCATTTAAATATATAAAATAAATATCAAAAATATAAATCTTTGTTTTACTATGGTTGCAAATATCAAAAAATTTCTATATGTGACACGGCACCAGAGTTAAGTTAGGGTTTTTCAAAATGCTGACACGCCGAGCTCAGAAGGTTCGCCATCACTACAGTAGTGTTCATTGTGGACGTCAAGGCCAACAAGCACCAGATCAAACAGGCTGTGAAGAAGCTCTATGACATTGATGTGGCCAAGGCCACACCCTGATCAGGCCTGATGGAGAGAAGAAGGCATCTGTTCGACTGACTCCTCACTATGAGGCTTTGGATGTTGCCAATAAAATTGGGGTCATCTAAACTGGGTCCAACTGCCTAATTCTAAATATAAAAATGTTACACTGGAAAAACATAAAAATAAAAATCATAAATATATGATTGAAAATTTTTCTATTTGAATGATAGCAGATATGTTAGACTGAAGGTTTTTTTTCTTCTTTGTACTTAGGCAACAACATAATTGAATCTCTTTTCCTCCTTTCTTTCATACTTGGCCCATCCTCCCTGCATTTGAGCTATCCAAGACTAATGATGCAATACATGTAAAAGTTCTTGGATGGTGATTCCAAATTAATACAGCTTCCGAAGGTAGTTTTCTTTTCCTAAAATGATAGGCTATACCCCGAGAGAATTTTACTTCTAAGTCCCAGTAGCTCCATCATCTTCTGTCACATCAAAACCACTAGTCATCCTTTATGATATTCTGAATTTTTAATTTTAAGTGAATAAAAAGTACACAATGACTATTGGTTAGTGAAATAAAAGACATATTCATTTAAAAATAAGAAGGGAGACACATTGCCTTAGTTTCTTAAACAGCGCAGGGATAGATAGTCCAGTTCTACACAGTTTAATATTTTGTAATCTTGTTTAGTCTATGTTATGCTCCTAAATAGTTAAGCAGAAAGATTTTAACCTACTATTTCCATTCACATAAATTCATTTTCCAGGAAATCTCTATGCTGTCTCTTTTCATTGGTAAAGAAATGACTAACCAGCCAACCAGCAATGTTGGTGTCTTTAGCTACAAAACAGGGTGACTTCTTTTCAATAAAGACCCTAGAGAAATTCATCTGTGTTATGAACACATATTTATCTCAATTAATTTTTTTAAAACAAAAACAAACTCCTAATTAAATCACACTGGACATAAACCTGTCAAAAGTGTAATGAGAACCGAATCACATTTCAAAGAATACATAATTTTAAAATAGGAGAAAGATGTTGCATAGGAATTAACACAAAAGACCCACTAATTTGTTATTTGTGAGTTCTAAGTAAGTAACGGATTTTTCTCCTAAGCTAACATTTTGTGATTTCTGTGCTGTTTTATCATTTTCATCAAGGACTGAAAGTATGTAATGTACAGCATGCTGACTACCTTTAATAATAGTGTTTTATATATTTGAAAGTTGCTGAGAGTAGATATTACATCTTCTCACCACAAAAAGGGTTAACTATGTGAGGTGATGAATTTGTTAATTACCTTGATCTTGATCATCATTCCACGATGTCATCACGTTGGAGACGTTAAATATATACAATTATATTTGCCAATTATGCCTCATAAAGTGGGGGGGAAACTCAGTGGAAATGTTGTCTTATGTAGAGTTGCTTCCTTAGAATTATTGCTTTAAAGGAAACCAATACACTTGACTTCAGAGAAGTTGGGGAAGGACATTGTTTACGTGCCTTTGGAGTGTTTGTCCTCTCAGTCTGAGAGACGTGGGTGGAGCTTCCTGCCAGAGAATGGTCTGAGGAGATCAGAGCGACTGTCTGTGGGGAGTTATCATTTTTGTCTCTCTAAAATAGAAGATTCCCGGGATGGGTGGGGTGGGTCAGGATATTTATATAATTTTTTATAGTTGACAAGGCACTTCCTTCAATTATCTTATTTAATCATCTAATCCTCACAATAATCCAATAAATTAGGTACTATTGCCTCTATTTTTAAAAAGAAGAATTTGAACCTTTGCAAAACAAAGTTCCTCACCCAACTTCACACAGCATTTAGCTACATTTCTAACTCACAGGTTTTTTTTATTAAGTCATTTTTGTAACATCTCTTATGCTGGGTGAATATCTCGGATTTCGATTAGGGATAAATAAAGCTCAAGTCTCCAGACAATATCTGCAACCTCAACAACCTCTTTCATCATCACTCACTCAGTTCTTAACCCCGCTAGCTTTCTTACTCTTTCTTGAATGTGCCAGAACCATCATATTGGTGATGGTTCTGTTTTAATGGAGAACCCTGCTACATCTCTATGTATCCCCAAACTTTGGACAACTGTAAAGTGATATTTACCTATAAGATATTACTCTTACACTACTTGTATCTCTTTGGGACAACCTCCAGTTACATTATACTGTGAACTACTAGAGGAGCCCAATAGCCAATTACTTCAAGAAAAAGGCTACAGTGATGACGTTTGATCACCAGAGGGCACCACTGGTTCATTAATGGGTTCTTTAATGCTAATGTATTTTATTACTTGATCCATATATAAGGTTCCTTCCCTTATTCAAAGAGCATTTACTGATCACATAGTATGGACCAAGCAATGTTCTATGTCCTGGGGGATACAGCAATGAATAAACAAATAAGATCTCTATTACTAAGCTTGTTTAAAAACAAATAGAAAGAAATCTCATGTTCATAGATTATAAGACTTAATATTATTAAAATGTCCCTACTACCCAAAGCAATGTATAGATTTCATGCAATCCCAATCAAAATCACAATGACATTTTA
>NW_006287462.1:1519561-1537234 GCF_000327345.1 Myotis davidii | reverse complement strand
AAATCTTCATGACATTTGTCTTGGCAATGGCTTCTTTGACATGACACCAAAAGCACAGACAAGAATAATAAGCAACTCAAGGAAGATGAGTCTAATCATGAAAGGATTTGGTATAGAATAGTGGTTGCCTAGGAAACTATATTTTTTTCCTTCATCATACTATGTATGCTAATCTGATACCTGATTTGAAGTAACCTCACCCTTCCAACAGCCCCAAGACCAACCTAGAGCTGTAAGACTTAGGACAAGAACTGGAATGTTGCTGGCCAAAACAAAGTTCATCTCATTGGGTTTAATTAGGATGAGACAAACTTTGGACCTGTGATAAGTTACATAATGATACATGTGATAAAATAAAATAAAAAATATGCCAAAAGTTCAGAACAAGAGATGCATCATAACACTACACAATCAAAATTGGTTTCATTTAAATAAGAACGGCAGTTAGCAATCCCAAAGGTATGGAGGTTAGAGTAAAGGCAGCAAGAAAGCAAGGTACTGCTACCAAACTAAAGGGGTTTGTTTGCCTACACGCATCAGAGCCCAATCAAATGCAAACAGGAGTTTGCAGCCAAGAAGCAAAAGTTTATTAATTAAGGAAATGATGCCACACCAGGAGTCACTGGTGACCCAGTGTTCCAAGAACTGGCTCCCTAGGGTGCGGCTTCTAGGGGATGGGTGATATAGAGGAGTAAGGGAGTAGGGTCATGTTCTGTATTGATTGGCACAGTGGTCTTAATCCTAACCCTGCTGAAGTTGAAATTAGACTTCTTCCATTGTGGGACAGATGGAGATGGGACCTTAGAGGGAAGCGCTCTTAATTTTATATCATCAATAAAGCTTTCCATGCAACCCCATCCTCCCATGGGAGACTCAGGAAATTCCTTTCCAGTGGTACCCCAAGAACTCTACTTTCACCTATAACTGTGGACAAAAGAGGCCACATGCTCACCTGACAAGCTCAGGGAAGGCCTGCATGTCAGTCTTGTAGACTCAAAGACCTAAAGGAACTACAAAGGATGGTCTGAAATGAAACTTTAACTGAAAGCAGTGATGGTGGGAAGTCAACTCCTAGGCTGGTATTTCTTGACAAGGTCAATCTTTACCTTAACTGAGTTTATTGTCTTTTTGCTTCTATGATAATATATCATTGAAATGTTGGGGTAATTTGTAACTTCCTTTTTTTCCGGACCCCTCAGGACACAACCAAATGCCTGGGCACCAGGACAGAGACCACAGATTCCTTCCTTGTTATTGTTATCATGTTAATTGTTGACTATTAACTATCCTGTACCCACCTGAGTGATGTGTCAATCATTTTACTTTTTATCCAATCCCAGAGATTTCCCCACCCTTTGCTTTCTCCCACCCCCCCCTAATCTATCACCAATGGGTTTCATGTAACCCACTTACCTTTATACCTTTAACGGAAGGTATAAAACAAGGTGAAAAACCACCATTCTCCGGAGCATTATCCCAATCCATTGAGATTCTGCTTCCCAGCAATTGTTGACAGTTTGGCTCAAATAAACTCACAAAAATTTTTTAAAGGCTTGAATATTTTTATGTTAGCATAAAAAAGGACTTATAAGGGCCGAAGAAGAAGACCAAATAGTGCAAATATGGAGATAGGGGGAATAAAATAACTGCATGCTATTATTTAGTACAAGTAGTGATCATCTGTTGAAGAGCTCTTGAGTGCCAAATGCTGGGTTACACTCTGAAGATGAAATAATGCGACATAAAAACAAAACAAAACAAAACACTAATAATAATGGCATCTTATCTTTAGGATGTTCTGGGTTTGATGAAAGGAAGACATGACAATAATTACAATGCAACATGGTAAATTCTACAATCTAGGAGAATGCAATCTAAGGTCAGGTGTGAGGAGAGACTGAAACCGAGAATAGTGAATAGAGCAGCAATCGCCAACATTTCCGGACCTCACGGACCACCGGTTGGGGACCGCTGGAATAGAGGGTAGTAACTACCAATATTTTTGTCTTTTCAGTATAGCTTCCCCCTCCTTTCTCTGGTGACCAAACTCCTCTTTTCTGGGAAAAGTTATTTCATGTGTTTTTATGGAGCTATATCAATATTCTTGTGACTCAGGCCTAGTCAAATTAGGTCAGTAATGACCTTGTGTTCCAAGCCAGGCCTTTCTGTGTGTTTTCTTTCAAGGACTGATGAGAAAGATTGTCCTTCCTCTGAGACCAGTAAGCTTGACAGATGGGGGCAGGGCTTCTGGCGGGCATTTTGTAAGCCAATGGAACAGAAGGGAAGGGAGAGACAGAATCTGAAGGAGCCCCGGGATCTAGTACTGCTGAAAATCAGCTACACATCATATCCAGGAAATCTCATGTGAGGCTTTTTCCTTCCTCTTGCATGTAAATATAATTCTGGTTTTTACAAAGGATATCATATATTATAGCCCTTTGGTATTGTCAATGTAAGAAACTTCCAAACCTGTAAGGATTTTTATGGGTTTATTTGAGACAAACTAATGACAACTGCTGGGAAGTAAAATCTCAATGGATTGAGAAAATGCTCTAGAGAAGGGCAGGGTGCACCTAATTTTGTGCACCAGTCAAAGGAGGAGGGGTTTATGAAATTCATTGGTGATAGATTAGGGGGGTGGGAGAAAGCAAAGTGGGGAAATCTCTAGGATTGGATAAAGAGTAAAATGAATAGACACAGGCTTTTACATCTGTAGTTATAGGATAGTTATCATAATAAAAATAACAATGAGGGGATTTGTGGTCTCTGCTCAGGTGATGGTGGTTGTGCTTTGAGGGGTCCAGAAAAAAGAAAATTGCTTTGATATTCCAAAGATATGTTATCATAGATGCAAAAATAAAAAAAAAATACAACAGAGAGACTCAGTTAAGGTAAAGAGTGACCCCTACTAGACAAAAATACCAAACTAGCACATCACTACTTGCCATGAACTGCTTTTAGTGAGGAAGTTGGGTGTTTTTTTTGTTGTTGTCTTTTTGTGTGTTTTTTTGTTGTTGTTAATCCTCACCCAAGGATATTTTCCCATTGATTTTTAGAAAGATTGTAAAAGAAGGGGAGAGACAGAGAGAGAAACATTGATGTGAGAGAGACCCATAGATTGATTGTCTCCCACACATGTCCCCACCAGGGCCAGAGATTGAGCCTGCAATCGAGGTACATGCCCTTGACCGGAATTGAATCAGGGACCCTTCAGTCCGAGGCCAATGCTCTATCCACTGAACCAAACCAATGATGGCCAGTTAGGAAGTTTTAATTCAGACCATCCTCTGTGGTTACTTTTGGTCTCTCAGTTTGGAAGGTGGTCATGCAGGCCTCTCCTGAGCCTGTCAGGTTTATCATGTGGCCCCCTTTTTCACCTATAGTATCTACATTAAAAAAACCAAAAACATTTTGAACTTCAATCTTGAATATTTTGTTGAGGAATAATAAAGTCATAATTTCTCCATTCAAAGGCAGACATGTCTAATGAATTCTGATTTGCTTATTTATTTTTTGCATTGTTGTTAAAAGATATCTAAAATAGTTCAGAAACAAAAGAGAAAAGCAAGTTTATGAGTTATCAGACTACAGGGCTTCTTGGATTATTCAACCAACACAATGGCTTGATCATGAGTCTGGTATGAAGATAAAAATACATACAGGAAATAAGGTGGATTAGTGAGTGAGTGGAGAGAGACTAATTTAAAACACATTGTAAAATTTACCCATTACCGACTTAGGACACTACACTTTCACTTATAAGTGTATCTTGATAGACTTCAGAATGAAAGTGAATTTATGACTGTTTAGCTCCCACCATAAAGCTGTTGGAACTGACGAGTTCATTTTTAATATTTGATTTGAAAATCTTGGTCACAGCGGTGGCAAGTTAAGATGCAAATTACCTTTTTCAGGCAATAGGAGAGGTGCACATTTTAATTGCATTTTCCATGAATAGCAATTATAAAGTCCCCTACTGGATAGAAAGAGGCATCATTGTTTCACAGCCTGAATTTCACTTTGGATGGTTTTGGAGGAAGTCTTAATGATCTTCTCTTTTGTCTTCTTTTGTTCTCCGGTTGCATTAACAATCTCCCCTGCTGCATCAGGGTATTGTCAAGAAGGACTAGCAGGAAATGAGCTTTTTAAAAGCAGTCAGTTAGTTTCAAATGAGACAAAGTGAATGGGTTCCATGTGACTTGGGATCAGAAGTGAACACCTAGATAAAGGCACTTCCTCGAGGACACCTGCCCAGAAAACAATGAGCTTGGGTTTGCATTTAAATGCAATTCACAGATTTTTCCTCTAAGACTTATCAGTGAGACTGAACAAAAAATTAAATCCCTCCTCCTGTGACCAATCAAAGACAACCAGCTTTTCTCCTGATGTAGCTGTAGCTCTGCACAGCTTCTTGGTCCACTTTTAAGATAAACAAAGAAGCTTTAAACAATGCTGTTACCAACTCTATTGATGTTGTAATGAATTACCATATTCTCTCGCTGGGAGACCCAGAGGCCCACATGTGATAGGCTCCCATCTCCTGTCTGATGCTTTCCCCATAACACAGTAATCATAAAGATGCATAAGAGTTTGCTAAGAAAAGAGCAGTAGAAGGGAAAATGGCATTGGGGATTAAAATTTGAAAGGGGAAAGACTACCTTATTCCTTTCATGATGCCACTGATGAGATTTTAGAGTGAAGGTCCCAAAGCAGTATCAAGAGAAGTTACAGGATGGGAGGTGAGGACCAGTAGCTCAAGGTCCAGGGCCCAAGGCTGTCATGTTATATACTGTGGTGGGCAGTTAGACAGACATGAGCAGAGCAAAGACAACGGGCCAGGTACAGAAGGTCATCAAGGCAGAACGCCCTGGGTACCTAGCACTGGACAATTGTAGAGTAAGACCTTGTCCCCAAGGTGCCCTTTCCTCCCCTAGCATATCGCTGGTCATGCAGTTTGAACCCCCTGACCTTTCATATCACTGGCCATGCGGTTTGGATGACCTGACCTTGTCTTCCCTAAAGATAACAGGCCTCAGCTGTGTTTCAGCTCCAGGCCCAGAAAAGCAGCAAAACCAGACAAATTATGCAACAGCTGCCCTCAGGACCAGCTGCATTGGCACCAACCAACCAACCCCCAACCCCTAAACCAGACACCTTGGAAGCTGATGAATATTCTGTTGAAATCTTCCCCCGGGACCTCCCCTAAAACCTCCAACCTTAAAACCCATTGGATGGAGGATCCAATGGGCTCTCCCTCCTGGGAGCACCCCCTCCTCCAACCCAACCCACACATCACCTTTACCTTCCTCATTTCTAAGCTCCCAGGGACCCTTCCTTTACCTCTGGAATTGTTTCCTAAGCCCATTTCTTCTACAAATCACTTCTCCTAGCCAGAACTCAAGTACCGAGGTTGTTGAGCCCAGGCCCAGTCTGACCCTACCAGTCTAATACCTGGTGCCGTTCCCGCTGTGTACAACACTACCTGTGTAGTCCCATCCTTGCTGAGCTGCTCACCACAGAGGTAGCTGGGACAAGAGACAAGTGAGGCTGAGAAATTCCAAACAGTGCCAAAAAGTGTCTTATAAATAGTGACTAATTTAAACTTTGAGTTGCATTTGTAGACAACCAGTGCAGAGAATTTATGCATTTTGTATATTAACTCCATTTGCTTTTGTATTTAATTTTGGTGACTTTCCCATACTTAACTCAATTTTTTCTCTCTGCCTTGAAGCAAACAGGACTTCGCAATTATAACTAAACTTATAACCAAAAGAAAAGAGTACTGATAGATGCTATACCATATTCATTGTATAAAGGACAGGAAAAATTCAATATTGCAAAACAAAGAGGAAATTTTACATTTTGCTATGTCTGAGATAGTTGGAATTTTACCAATACAAGCCTCTGGCATCAGGAGCTTCCTTCCCTTCCTATAAGCAAAGACGTTTACTATATTGAAAATATGTTTTAGTTTTTACCTTTATATCTCATTTCTGTTTTTGGTCATCTTAACTCATTAATTATTTCACTATTTCTGGGATGTCCACAGTGAAATTTTTGGATATTTAGAGTATATGTATGTATGTACACAGAGGTTATGAATGCATACACATATGTAGGGAGAGGGAACACATATACATATGGCAGGGTTATGTAAACTTTGTAATTTCCTACTCTGAGAAAACATGAAGCTGATGTTGCTATCAACACTTTAATTGGTTAATGCATATCTTAACATATTACAGTAAACAGAAAGTCAGTTCCACTTCAGTAATGGTACTGTTCTCATTAACAGTGATCCAGAGAAGAAATTACATTTTATCAATTTAGTCTGCAGCTTATTCCTGGGAAATGTAAGTCATTACTCTGTGCTATATTTGCATATTTAAATATTTATGATCGGTTTCTAAATATTTATACTTTAATACTTCTGTAGACTAGCAGTAAATGAAAACCTGCTATTAATGTGTACTCCAATTGAACAATTAAGCTGAATCAATGGAGAGTGGTAGGTGCCAGGTTTCTCATTGTTGTAGTTGGAGGTTACAGATACGCCAGGGGAGGAGGCTAGAATGATCCACGTGGTAGTGGATTAGGTTGGAGATATTAATGTGAGCTGATTTAGCTTAAGATAGATCAAATGCTGGCATATGGAAATGTATGTAGATATGTGTACATGCCTAGGATGGTTGCTTTGTCAGCTGAAAGGGCCTAGAAACAACTCTATAGTGCTGAGCACATCTGGTGCCCTGATCTGAGTTGCTAATGCCGTTCTCCAGTGAACAGAACCCAGGCTCCTCAGATCCTTGAAGGAAGGGTTGATATTATACTGGGACAGGGACAGGAATTATAAAAGATAAGGCTAGGGCATTTTGTGATGTCAGAAAGTAAGGAAGTAATAAAAAAATGTTTTAATAAAAATAAAAAACTATGTTGATGGGAGTATGTTAAAAGGACATAGGAGCCCAATGAAAGAGCTCCAAATGGCCAAAGCTAAACAACAAAGTGAAGTAACATTGGATTTTAACCCAAAGCATAAAGTAAGTGCCGATGAGTTCATATTAATATAAATAAATCAAGTAGACTAGAACTCCCCTCTCTTTAAGTGTGTATTGCTCATAGCAGCTGTGAATGGGTGAATTGTGTCCTCCTCAAACTGCATTTGTGAAGTCCTGGCAGCACCTCAGAACTTGACTTTATTTAGGTTAGGGTCATTGCAGATGCAATTGGTTAAGATGAGGCCATGGAGTAGCATGGGCCCCTGATCCAACAAGACCAGTATCTTTACAAAACAGAGAGGTTTGGACACAGGTATAAGCACGGGGAGAACGCCTAGTGTCCATGCAGGCAGAGCTCTAGGTGATGTGCGTACGAATCAAAGAACCCCAAAGATGTCAGCAAACCACTGGGAGCCAGGAGAAAGGCACGGAGCGGAGTCTCCCTCATCACCCTCAGAAGGAGCCAACTCGACCTGCATCTTGATCTTAGATGTTCTTGCCTTCTCTACCGTGAGATAATACATTTCTGATGTTTAAGACAGCCAGTTGGTGGTACTTTGTTATGGCAGCCCCAGGAAACTAATGCAGTGACTTCCTTTCAAAGAATAGAGTATGGAAAGAGAAAAAAAAAAAAATGAGTGACTTGACAGTGAAGAAACCAGACAAACACTATCTCAGCCAGATGGTCAGGGTTAACGTCAACAGTGATGAGCAGCATTGAGAGCATGTACCTTAATTTGATGTGCTGAAAAGAACACTGTGCCTCTGTGGGTTTCCTCACAAAAACCCATAACCCCAGTCCAATCATAAGAAAAATATCAGACAAATCCCAATGGAAGAACATTCTACAGAACACCTGACCAGTACTCCCCCAAACTATAATCTAAATCAAAGAAAGTCTTAGGGACTGTCACAACCAACAGCCTAAGGAGGTATGACAGTTAAATGTAATATGATGTCCTGGATAGGGTCCAAGAACAGACAAGAGACTGGGTTAAAAGTATTAAATGAAAGACCTTATTTAATATATCAATATTGGTTAATTAATGTATCATATACGATGTTGATAATAGGGGAAAATAAGAATTCTCTGTGTTCTCAATTTTTATATAAATCCCGAACTGTTTAATCATGAAAAGTTTGTTTAATAAATTAAAAAGATTGGATCAGTAACCCATCTGGTAATGGCCTTAAAATGCATAAAGCAAAGTACTGTGAAATATAGCTTTATTTTATAGAAAACTTAGTTTGCAATAATTCCCAACGTGCTCATAAAAGCTAATGTACACATTAAATAAAAAATAGTACCATCATGAATTATTGATATAAATTACACAGCTCTGTGAGACAGGATGTATATTTCAAAATGATCTCCAACAGCTCTTTTTATCCTTTTAAAACCATAACTAATAAATGTTTTTTTTCCTCTCAGTTTACTAGGAATCATAATATATTTTGATATATCCTCTGACAGTTACATAAACAACTTGTGGTTCATTTAATTTCAGCTGAACCATTTTTTATGTTCTATGGTAATGACTTAAGAGAAAATAAAGGAGTATAATAAAATATTTACTAGTAACTTTTTATCTTTTGAATTACATACAAAATGAAACTTGTCTGAGGGTTTGGGGCAGACTTGTTCTGTCATTCCTTGCCTTGTCAACTTCAGGCCATTGCTTGTTAAAATCAACATATGAGGCAGTAAAATACCAAGTCATGTGTGGTATGTAATATATTAACTTTCCCAATAATTTTTTCATAAATACTGTGTGCGTGTGTGTGTGTGTGTGTGTATTCACAACATTTAAGGTCTACTCTCTTAGCAACTTTCAAGTATATAATACAATTGTTAACTATAGACACTATGCTGTACATTATCCCCAGAACTTATTCATCTTATAATTAGAAGTTTGTACCCTTTGACCAACATCTCCATATTTCCCCACCACCCAGTCCTTGGCAACCACCATTCAACTCTGTTTCTATGAATTATTTTTGGAATTAGATTCCAAATATAAGTGTGACCATATGGTATTCATCTTTCTCTGTCTGGCTTATTTCACTTAGCACATGCCTTCAAGGGCATTGGTGTTGTCATGAATAGCAATATTCCCTTCTTTTATTCACTGCTGAATAACATTTCATTGTCTATACATCCATTCATCTGTTGATAGACACAAAATTTTAGCTATTGTGAATAATGCTGCAATGAACATGGGGCTACAGATATGTCTTTAAGATAGAGACAATACTTCTTAAAAAGAGATTAGAAATATTTTTACTCAGAATTCCATATCTGGAAATAAATAACTGCCCCCTTGCTTTCTTTCACTAATAATTAAGATTTTTATTTGTTGGTGAATCCACCTAGACTTAATCAGTGAACTGTCAGTCTGAGTGTTTTGGAATAAGAGAGTTATCATAGAAAGTAGACCTTATACAATTGTTGGAAAACACAAGAGGGGTTAGACCAAAGATTGAGTCACCAACTACTGAATCAGAGAAGCCATAGATGCAGAGCCATGAAAGAGTTCCTGGAGAAGCCTATGCGTAGCTACTGAATCAATGGATGTACAGCCAAGTGTGTGGGGAGAGCCTGAGGTCACTGTTGCTCAGCTTGCCGGGCGTCTGGAGGGATAACTGGACACAGAGCAAGCACCTCTGTGCATGTCTGTCCCCATATATGGTTGGGAAAGGGCCTTCAGAAAACAACGGACCCTGCTGTATTTCCGCATCTCAAGTGCACACAAGTCCTTTAGACCAACTCTGATTTGGAAGCATACAGGGAAAGGTAGCTTCCGGCCTACCCACTTTCACCACAGTGAATGTCCTATGTATGCTCCATTCTTGTAAAAATCAGATTAAGTTATGAAATGTGTCTGTGCTTGAAGGCTTAGACGAGCTATAGACCAATATGCAGGACTTTATTAGAACACACCTTTGACCACCTGAGTACTAGAAAACTTTCTTTATTAGACAAATGAATGGGCCTAGATGATGATATTTTAGTGAGGTTCTGACAAATTGGGGTTTCATAAGTGCTCTCATTAGAAATATAAGAAAAGAAGCACTGATGGTGCTACTATGATTCTGTGTATGTCTGGGTGGAGTGAACAAATAATACCTATAAACAAGTCTATGATGGAGTGGAAATGTCCACGGACAGAGCAGAGGAGACACGGCCACACTGGTCCCCTGCGTTAGTGATGAAGGACCAAGGAATTCACAGAACACAAATGGGTATAATACGAGGTAACACAAATAGTGTTTAAAAGTATTAGACCCCTAGACTTTTGCCGGAGTCTATTCATTGTCTTCACTAGCTGAGTTTAGACAGAGACCCCCAAAAGCCAGTAACCTTTGAAGTCCTAGCAAAGGTCAGGACTGTGCACCACCCATTTAATCTAGGAACCACCCAGTTAATTTAGGTAATAATAGTTGAAGCATCATCCCCACCTTAGTTCACTTAATTCCTTAGATACTTGTGTAGATCCTTGTTGATTATTGTTGATCAAATACTCTGCCCATTCCTGGAAACCATCTTCTGATGAGCTAATCAGACACTCTGTCTATTCCTGGAAATTGTCTGCTGATCTGTGTGTCATTGAAACCTCCTTACCCTAAGGGCTACTCCAGATCAATAAAAGATTGGAGCGGCCGGAGCATGGGTGGAAGTCCTTCGGGACTTGCCTTCCTGGTCCCCCAATATTGCAAAATTATCTCGTGTCTTTTTCTCTCATTTGTTGTGCGGCTCCTCTTTCAGATACCGAACGCTACTCCACGCAGAACATGGAGGGAGTGTTACTCGACAGACTTTGGAGTCAGGCAGGTCTGGGTCTGCAACTTAGCTCCCTTGTTACTGGTTCCTGGACCTGGATCAGTGACAGTCCTTCTAAGCTTCACTCTACATCCTGTAAGTGTTCAGTGCTTTCCAAAGAGAAAACAGCTCTGTTATTATGAGGAATCTATAATAATAAAAGTGTAATATGCTAATTAGACCAGACATCTTTCTGGATGTCCTTCTAGATGACCTTCTGGATGAAACCAGGGCTGTGAGGGAAGCCCAGGTCCCGGGTGCCAGAGGGAAGCCGGTGCCAGCAGCTGGAGGAAGGAAGGCCTACCCTTGCATGATTTCATGCATTGGGCCTCTAGTAACATTAATAAATGTCTATGCAACTCAATAGTGTCTAGCACAAAGTAAGTATTTCATAAGCATACACTCCATGAAGGCTGGGCTTTTTCTCTGCTTTGTTCATTGCTAGTTCCTCAGCTCCTGACACCACCTAGTTACCTTTAATATGATTAACTAGAGGCCTGGTGCATGAAATTTGTGCACTTGGGTGGGAGGGTCCCTCAGCCCAGCCTGAACCCTCTCACAGTGCAGGACCCCTTGGGCAATGTCTGACTGACAGCTTAGGCCCTCTCCCCACAGCAGTTGGACATCCTTAGCACTGTAGTAGGACATACTTAGGGCTGCCGCAGAGGCAGGAGAGACTCCCACCACCGCCACTGCATTTGCCAGCCGTGAGCCTGGCTTCTGACTAAGCGGCACTCCCCCTGTGGGAGCGCACTGACCACCAGGAGGCAGCTCCTGCATTGAGCATCTGCCCCCTGGTGGTCAGTGTGCGTCATAGCGCCTGGTCATTCTGCCATTCAGTTGATTTACATATTAGCCTTTCACTATATAGGATTGATTAATTGATGGCAGCTGCTTGTACTGCTGTTCTTATATTTGTTGTTAATGTAAGGTCTTGAGGGTTATGACATTCATAAAGCGAGAGATGGGTTTATTTCAATCTTCAACTCACTTAAGCATGTGTTGCCCTCAAAATGTTGAGGGAAGACAGCTTTGCTCTTGGGTTTCAATATACCGGGGTCTCCACATTCTGAGTTCAGCCATGAGAATCAGTCTTTTCTAATATCCTTACTGCTCAACAGCATTTCCCAAAAAAAACCTCTTCACGCAAATGCTGCCTTAGCGGCTTGTGGTGGTCACTTTAGACTTTTGCTTCTGGCCTTGTGCATTGTAGCATATCTCTGGTGAACAAAATGCTGATATTTCTCAGCTCCCAGAGGCTGTTTTATGACACTTTAAGTCATATGTCATGCTGTCTCCTCTTTTCCTGTTAGTCATAGGAGTAGCAAATGCCATTGTTGTTTCGTGTAACCCTTCCAGTGTCTTGCATATAAAGTGGTGACAAGAATATGCCATTTTAAAGGTTACAGCCAGTTCTAAATTCTAGGGTGAATTGGAACATCCTCCATTTGCTCTTATCGCTATCTCTTTAAGTGACCCTTTCAGACATGCATTTGTAAGACAGCAGAGAAATGAAAATCCAAGCGCCTCAGACCAAGCTGTTGTTGCATAATTAATCATGTAAAAGGCTTTTTATTTTGAATTGTCAGTCTTTGCAGAGATTATTATGTCCTTAAGACATATTGATTTTTCTCTGGCTGAGGGATGGCAGTGAGGGTGAATAAAGAGCTGAGAAACAGCCCAGACAGTGTGGCTCAGTGGTTGAGCATCCACCTATGAACCAGGAGGTCATGGTTCGATTCCCAGTCAGGGCACATGCCCAGGTTGCGGCTCTATCCCCAGTGTGAGGTTGCAGAAAGCAGCCCATTGGTGATTCTCTCTCATCATTGATTTTTCTCCATCTCTCTCCCATCTTTTCTGAAATCAATAAAAATACATTTTTTAAAAGCTGATAAACAATGAATTTATCCCAAAGAAAATAATTTAAGCCCCTGTGAGATGGAAATAAGCCAGCAGCTGAGAAAGACTCGTCTAGTGGGAGAACCCAAAGAGAATGGCATGCATGAGAGGAAGAAAGCTATCAGAGAGCCAGTTTTAACCTTTTCTACATCACAATTCCCTTTTATTTAAGAGAATGAACTCTATAGCACAACTGCCTGGAATCACTTATGAGTTACATGTCTTTGGGAAACTTACATAGAAAATGGGGATAATAATAATAATACCTATATTATAGGATTGGTGGGATCATTAAGTGAATATATATAATCTAGTTCTTAAGTGCTTCATAAGTGATTGTATTACCAACACTATGTTTATCCCCACCCAAGAGTTAATAAAACCTTAAGCATGAGAGCATTGCTCTAGCTGTGTTTGGGGACGCGTGTCCATGTTTTGGAGTGAAGTATGCTCAGGAGTGAGACAGTGGTGATGAGACAGCTGGGGGTGATCTGTGAAGGAGAGAAAGAAGTGACAAATAAGATGGTGAATTTCCAGGACACAGTCAGAGTAATCTCAGAACTACTTCGGAAAAGAATTAGACTTCCTGCAATCATTCAGTATGGGCGCTCAGCTTACCGTTGTATGTATGTAAAAAGTAATAAGCACCCTAAAGGTCTAGAGAACTTTGGGACACTGAGGTTTTAATTCCTGTATTAACACCAGTTTATTTAATTTATTGATCACCTGTGTGATCCTAACACTTTCCTAGGTGTGGGAGATATAGCCAGAACTTACATTTTGTTTGGGGAGAAAGATCATGAGCAGTATGCAAACATACACAGGATAAATACAAATTGTGATGTGCCATTAAACGGGGCACAAGGATACAGGGTAATTACAGAGCACCTACTTTACATAAGGATATGAGGAAGGGAGTCTGAAAAAGGTAGTTAGGCTGAAACCTGAAATATATAACAGAGGAAGCCCATAAAAGCCCTAAAGAATAGTTGGAATAGCAAGTGCAAAAGTCCTGAGGCAAGAAGAAGCTCAATGCATTCAAGACATAAAAAGGAGGTCAGTCCGGCTGGAGTTGAGGGTGGCAGGGAGTGTAGTAAGAGATGATTGCTGGCCAAATCGGCAGAATCCGGGTCATGTTCAACTTTAAAGGCAAAGGTAAAAAATTGTGGATTTTCTTCTAAAACAATGAGAAAATCATTCACAGACTTTAATTGGGGGGAATGAAATAATATGTTTTATGACTTAAAATATAGTAGATGAATTGTCAATGTGTCTAAAGCAAATCTCTCTACCTGTGCCCTAGATCAAGGACGTGAATTTGTCCTCTCTAGTGGAAATGCATAGATATGTTTTTTTGCATAATTTAAAATGTTTTTTATTAATCCTCCTTTCACTTTAGTTACCGTCCTATTATTTGATAGACTGAGTAAAGCAGATTGCTCTCAATGATGCGGATGTGCCATACACCCCGTCAGTTGTTCTAATTCAGGCCTGAATAGAACAAAAAAGCTACCTCTCCTTGAATAAAAGCAAATTCCTCCTGTCTGAATGCCTTCTAGCGAGGGTATTGGCTCTTTCCTGCATTCAGGCTGGAACTAAAACATCACCTTTTCCTGAGTCTCAAGCCAGAAGGCCTGTGGGCTAAGTCTATACCATTGGCTCTCCTTAGTTGTCAGTCCTTCCTCCTTGGACTGGAAGTATGCCGTCACTGTCCTAGTCTCTAGCTGGCTGAAAGCTGATATTGGGATATGTGAGCCTCCATAAATGCAGGATCCAATCCTTACAATAAATCTCTATACATATAATCCCATGGGTTCTGTTTCTCTGAAGAATCCTAACTCATAAATGAAGTTCTGGCTAACATAAGAAAAAATAGTTAAAACTTGTCATCCTAAGTATTAGCCATCAACAATCACTATGTGCTTGGCATGAATCATGGAATCATGTATATACATGTTTATTTTCATAAAAAATATACAATTGGCTTATTGACCCACTGGGTATAAACTGTGTGTTTCACATCAGCTTGAGTAAAAACAATAATCTATAGTGATGCATTGTATTTTCTCCCAACTAATTATGATACGGCCACTAGAGTACCACAAAACTCAGTACATAGCCCAGGGATGTCCACCAAATTGTTAGGGATCTGGAAGAGAAAGATAATAGTAAATTGATAAAATATGTGGGTGGTGAGAAGCTTGTGAATGATGCAGCTGAAGGCGAAGGGAAAGAATAAACTAAACATATCTGAAGGGGGTCTTTTTTAGTCAGAATGAACAGGGTAGGATTCAATATGAAAAAATTTCCATATTGGTATAGCATAAAATGAAAAATAATTATCTTAAGATATAAGCAGTCTTAGAACAAGGTGTGACTGTCTTTTTCTGGGTGAAAGCTACTCCTTTTGTGTTTAACAGGAAGATTTGGCACCGAATAATAGCATTTCTTCGGTCTAGAGCACTGTCATAAATCTATACGACTTAGCCATTGATCAAAGAAACAAAATCAATGCCAGTGAAAGGCACTCTAAATTTTCCCTGTCCTCCATACATTAAGAAACAGAGCAATTACTAAACTATGATGGCTTGAATACCAAATACCAGTGAAGAATAATTAGAATACTTGTATTTTAAAATTAAGATTCAAATATAAGAATATCTGATCTGATGACTTCTCTTCCTGATTGCTTCTCTTATCCCCAAGCTATTAAATATATGACTGCTTCTCTTCCCCTCAAACACATTAAAACATAAGCTATTTTTTCTTAAACTTGCTATTTATTCTCAATGAAGGCAGGGATAGTTCTTGGTGTTACAAGAATTCTTTCTTGAACTCCATACGCTGTTGTTCGTCTACTGCCAATAAGCAGAAAAACATGCACAGGACTTTGCATGACATCTGCTGGTTAATGGTTCCCCCCCCCCCCCCCCAGTATATCAGTGGATAACTTTCCCATGGCTACCCAATGTCCACAGGCCTGGAAGGTTTTCTTTCACCCAAAGTGTCTCATAGGGTCCATTCTTTTTCTTTTTCTTTAACTCTTGCAATCTGTTTATTTTCATAAAAAAATATATTTTTATGGCCCTACCCAGTTTAATTCAGTGAATAAAGGGTTGGTCTGTGGACTGAAGGGTCCCAGGTTCGATTCTGGTCAAGGGCACAAGCCCAGGTTGCGGGCTCGATCCTCAGGAGGTAAACATCAGTGATTCTCTCTCATCGTTGATGTTTTTCTCTCTCTCTCTCCCTCTCCCTTTCTTTCTGAAATCAAATAAAACAGATTAAAATATATATATATTGACAATTTCCCCATGCCAACAGTTATTCTCCTATACCACCACATTTGACCGCAATCTGGAAAGAATTGAAAGTTACAGAAATGTACAAATGGCAACCTATTAGATATCTCTGCACCCACATGTACAATTAACAACTGTTAATATTTTGTTATATTTATAGATCCATTCTTTGAATCACAGTGTTTCATTTTGCACAAATACACACTAATAAATTAGAGGATAGAATCTAATTGGGATACCCTAACCCTCTCGTTGCCTATATCTGATTATTTTCTTGAGCACTAGGGCAATTCCTCTGAAACACATTAAGTTAGTAAAATAGCAAATGGAGCCAGCTTGAAAGATAGTGAATGACTGAAGGCAGCAGTGAGTTCTAGTAACACTAAGGTCTGTGGTAGGATTGTCACTATGACCATATCTAATCATGTGAGTGTCCCTATCCTCCAAATTAATATTTTGTTCCTGGGGGTAATTTTTGTGTATTGCTTAAAACTTCAGCTCTATGAGAACATGGTAGTTGGGTTTTTGTTGTTCTTCTTCTTGTTTTTTTACTGTTTTGTCTACTTCTAACCAAATATGTAGAATGGAATATATGTATAGTAGCTCATCAATAAGAACATATTAAATGGAAGAAGTAACTGGATTATTATTTAAAGGCAAAAATTAAGGGATGAATGGATGGGTGGATGGATGAATAATCATTGATTATTTAAATAATCTAATAAATTCTTATATTATTTTCTTTAATTTATTCTTAGACACTATCTTATGAGACACAGTGATATGCGCTAAGGTGTAGGGGACCCTAAAGAGATGTGGTGTGATAGAGAAGGATTCTACTTAAATACATTTAACCTACGTACATTGTAGAGCAATAAAGAAGTACATTAAACTTCCTAGTTCTTGCAAAGATTAAAAAAAGTTTATATATTAATTACAGCAAACATAAAGACAATCGAATCTCCATTCTATCTTTTGAATAAATTATTTAACTTTCCTATTTAAGTTCCTATTTCCTTATCTACTAGTATTTAATAAAATACTGCATAATATCCTATTATGAGTTAAGAGCAGCGATGTACTGGTTATAAACTGTCTCTCCAGGGGAAAAAAAAAACCCACATAAAAACCAATTTATACTGTTTGCTGATTCCTGTGGTGTAAAGACTCACACTCAACTCCTCAGATATCTGTTGCTGCCATAGCAATTTCCTTTTCATTATGCTTCTCTCTGACTGTGCTCCTATGTTTACATCTATTTCTCTGACTTCAATTAGGGGAAGGTTCTTCACTTTTAAGAATACCTGTGATTAGACTAACCCAGTGATGGCAAACCTTTTGAACTCGACATGTCAGCATTTTGAAAACCCCTAACTTAACTCTAGTGCCGTGTAACATATAGAATTTTTTTGATATTTGCAACCATAGTAAAACAAAGACTTATATTTTTTATATTTATTTTATACTAGAGGCCCAGTGCACAAAATTTGGCATTCGGGGGGGGGAGGGGGGGTCCCTCAGCCCGGCCTGTGCCCTCTCGCAGTCTGGGACCCCTCCGGCGATGGCCCAGCAGTGGGACATCCCCCGAGGCGTCCTTAGTGCTGCTGTGGAGGCTGGAGAGGCTCCTGCCACCCCCGCTGCGCTCACCCGCCCTGAG
>NW_006287462.1:1509266-1519308 GCF_000327345.1 Myotis davidii | reverse complement strand
CTCTCCAGCTCTGTGGCCAGGGCTGGCTGAAAGCAGGTATCTGGGGTTTATTTACCTTCTATAATTGAAACTTTGTTGCTTTGAGTGGAGTTCAGAGCTGGCCACAGCAGCTGGGAAGCTTGGCTTCCTGCATCATTGCGGCAACCAAGCCTCCTGCTTGCTCCAGCTCTGTGGCTGCCGGCCACCATCCTGGTTAGGTTAATTTGCATATAGTCACTCTGATTGGCTGATGGGCGTGGCTTAAGGTATAGCAAAGGTACAGTCAATTTGCATGTTTGTCTTTTATTCGTGTAGATATTTAAATGCCATTTAACAAAGAAAAACCAACCAAAAAAAATGAGTTCATGTGTCACCTCTGACACACGTGTCATAGGTTTGCCATCACTGGACTAACCCACCTGGTTAATTCAAGATAATCTTTCCAGGGTTCTTAATCTGAATTATATCTACAAAGTCCCTTTGCCAAGTAAAGTAACATATTTACAGGTTTCAGGTATTAGGGCATTGACAACTTTGGGAAGCCATCCTTCTATCTATAACACCCTCTATGGCCAATTTCAAAGTAAGAAAAGGACATCAACTGGTTTATGAGCCAAAAAAGAAAAACCAGTTTCTGCTATCAGAATTTAGAGCATGCATTCCTAAGTCAGAATTCTGGGTTTGTCTTGATTGGGCAATATACTCACTATATGACCTTGAGCAAGTTATTTAATTTCTATCTATCTATATAAAACCCTAATATGCAAATAGACTGAATGGCGGAACAACCGAACAATTGAATAACAAATAGCTATGACCACCAGGGCATGCGCTGACCATCAGGTGGCACACACGGAACATGGTGGGCATCAGCCGCGGTGGGATGGTGGAGCTGGTAAGCAGGGGCACCAGACCAAGGCAGGGTGCTGGTCACTGTCATCTGGGTGAGCCTCTGGTGGTTACTGAAAATTCTTTGCTCCCGTGCACCACGATCTCATCTGGCGCTCGCACCTGCTTCTGGCGCTGGCCCCACTTGCACCCACTGCCAGTGCCGGTACCTGGCCTTGATTGCTCAGTGCTATCAGTAGGTGCGAGTGGTGGCTGTTGGCCTTGATCGCCCCTCAGGGCTTCTTCACCTCCCCCTGCTCCTGAGGAGCAATCGGGGCAACAGCCGCTACTCGCACCCGCTGACAGGGCCAGCCCTGCTTGTACCCACTGCTGGTGCTGGCCCCGATCGCTCTGCACTGTCAGCGGGTGCAAGCAGGGCCGGCACTGTCAGCGTATGGGAGCAACAGCAGCGCGAGTGAGGCTGCTGGCAGACAGGGGCTTAGGAGCCACAGCGGGAGGGGCCAGGTGGGGGCATGGAGGCTGGGCTGAGACCACCCCTGTACCTACCACAGCCTCATGGCCCACAGTTCCTTTCAAGGTGCACAAATTCATGGACTGGGCCCCTAGTATATAAATAAAAAGTAATATTTGGGGGGGGGGGATATTTGTGAGAATTTTCAACAGAGATAAATTTGCTCAGGAATTAGAAAAGGCAAGTGCTTAATACATGTTAACCATTATTTTAATGTTTGTATCATCTTTTTTAAAAAAAATATTTTTTAAATATTTATAGAGAGGAAGGAAGAGGTAGAGAGGTATAAAACATCAATAATAAGAGAAAATTATTGATCAGCTGCTTCCTGCATGCCCTCAATCGGGGATTGAGCCTGCCACCTGAGCATGTGCCCTGACCGGGAAGCAAACCCTGACCTCCTGGTTTATACATCATGCTCAACCATTGAGCCACACCAGCTGGGCTATATTATCTTTTCAATTGTTATTAGGAGAAAAAACATTCCTTATCCCAGTAAACTGAAACATTAAATACCCACGTATTCAGCTTTTATTTAAAAGCTCAAAGCACCTGCTTTCTCACATGCAACACATAGTTTATGTTCATAATATTTACTCTAAAAGGTATCAAGAGGCTCATGAGCCTTCTGAGATTTTAAAGAAAGACGCAATCAATTTTGCAATGTTTGTGCTACTTCTAATATGTACCAGCCACATTTTGAGATATACTGTTTAGAATATTCTGATAACTACAAGATTGAAGCTTAAGAAGAAAAAGGAACTCTAAAGTATATAATAAAGTTGGAGTTAAATGGTCATGCAATATACCCTTGAAAGAGAGAAAAAAACTAATTCATTTGGAATATATTCCTCTCAATTGAGACTTGAGTGAAACATGAGGGAGGGGCTGAAGGTACCAGAAGACAATGCTCTTCTGTGTTCTACAGAATTCTGACAAGTCATTATCTGGAGCAAAGGCTAACCTACAACATTTTGTGTGTTTGACAAGAGTTTGGAGACAGTATGCTAAGTCTCTCTCTTAAGCCTTTGGACCAAAGATTCCTCAAAGATTTTTCTCAAGTATCCAAAATATTCCATATCTTTGAAGCCAGAACAAGACTTCCAGTTGGGACACAATTCACTCAATCATTTATTTAATTATTCAACAAATATTTATCATGAAAATCCAAAAATTATTCAAAAAAGAAGCCAAACTAGAATAAAGGATGGATGATCTGTGAGTTCGCTTGCTGCTCCAGCTACAGGGTAGCTCCTGAGTCCTAAGGCCATGAGTGCATCAGGTATTGACCCTCTGCCTTGTCCACATGATGGATATAGAAGTGTGTGGTAGACGCATCCCTGATCCCTAAAAATTTATGAATAAGGTGGGGAAAATATGAGATGTGTCCACCTGGAAGAGCTAAATACTTTTAAACGAAATGTCTAGCAATCATAAAATTTTAAAAGGTCTGGTTTGTTATTCAGTGACTCATGAACCAGAAAGCAACTGGTATAGAAAATAGCAAAGAGCTCCAAAGCAAGAGAATTTTATAGACCAAAGTGAGCAGGAACAAGGAAGTTATACAGGGCATTTGTTAAAGCAGGCTTACTTCCCGCAGATGGAGCAAAGAGAAGTGTTGGATCTGGGTCAGGTGACTTGTCCGAGCAGGCAAGCACGGATTGCTTGGGCTACGTCTTCCTTTTCCGGGAGAGCTAACTACGGAAAGCTAGCTAAGTTCTGGTTTAAGTTACGTGGGGCTTAGCATAAATGCCTGTGTTTTGAGCCTCGTCTGGACGCTTGAACAGTGACAACAGATGAGTGATCTGAAAGAATCACAAAGCAGCATGTGGCTAAACAGAGAAGTGGGTGAGAGAGACACACAGCGAGTTCAGAGGAGAGCACTGTGGCTGGGAAAGCCACAAAGGAGGGAACAATGGACCGATGTTTCATTTGGCGAGAGGTCTGAAGGGAAGAGTTTATTCAGGGTAGAAATAATTAGCGTGTGCAGCAAGGCCAGTGCTGTGTGTGACCTTTAGGGGATAGCGAGGGAAGCCCTTAGACTGACCTCTCTTCCTTTTTAGTGTTGTTCCCTTTCAACCCCATGTAAGATTTCCATTTCAGTCACCTTACACCATGCTTTCCAGCTTTCCTTATGAGAAAAAATCAGAACCAACCGTAAAAATAAGCCATAGTTTGTTTTTTATTTTCCTCGTGTCAAGTTCTTGGCAAGGCCTCTATTCAACACCTAGAAGGCCTGGGGTGGAGCGGGGCAGGTTTGGCTTTGCATCTGTTCCTGGTGGTCCTGGTGCCACTGTCACCGATGTACAATTGCTGACTTTTCAGCTGCCAGGGAAAGTATTTTTGCAGAGTCCAGGGAGAGATGGATGTATTTTCAAATACGTCTCTGGTGTTCAATTGCAAGATTAATGAATGGAACAGATATTTCTACTAAGAAAAAAAAAAAATGATAGAAAGGGTGTCCTTCTCCAAAGCAAGGAGCACATCCATCAGTCTCACACTCCAGCTGGATCTCAGGGCGAGCTCACTCCTCTTTCCTGCTTGGCCTCTGCATTGATCCAGGCGCCTCCTGCCGGGTAGCAATCATCATTCAATAGCAGTGCCCTTTGTAGTCAGCCTGTACTTTGACTCCCAATTTACAGGATAAGCCTGCTCAAAAATGATGTTTTTTTTTTTAAAAGATCATTGATGTTTAGATTTTTTTACTCTTCAAAAGAAAAAAAAAGTTATTGGGATGTAAAGTTCAGCCTAGGGAATATAGTTAATGACGTTGTAATAACTATATGAGGCCAAATGGGTGCTAAATTCACCAAGGTGATCACTTTGTAAAATATATGTGTCTAATCATTATGTTGTTTACCTGAAGTAATATATTACTGTAGGTCAACTATAACTGAAAATATGTTTTTTAAAAAAGAAAGTAAAAAATCAATTCAAGTGATATACTAATTTCAGAAATGCTGAAATGTGAGTCTTAGAGTCAGATAAATACATTCTTTTTATTTAGTTAGTTTTAAATATATTTTTATTGATTTCAGAGAGGAAAGGAGAGCGCGAGAGATATAGAAACATCAATGATGAGAGGATCATTGATTAGTTGCCTCCTGCGTGCCCCACACTGGGATCCAGCCACAAGCCAGGCATGTGCTCTGACGGGAATCAAGCCTTGACTTACTGGTGCATAGTTCAACGGTCAATCACTGAGGCACATCAGCTGGCCACATTACTTTGAATACTGACAAAAATTGTTCCCCTGAATTCGGGGCAGACACTAATTGCACTTCTGATCTATCTACAGAAAACTGACATAGCGGTATTGTATTATAATTTTCCCACACTAGAGTGTGTGATCTTTTTGAGAACAAAAACTGATGCATTCATCTCTTTAAGCCTGCTAACAGTAGGTGCTCAATAAATGTCTGTTGATTAGTGTAATGGATGGAGAGAGAGATGGACATATACCAGAGCCAAGTAGCCCTCAACATGGACACAGTGTGAAGAGGAACAATCTCACTTGACCAAAGTCCCAGAGATGTAAAGATAAATAAAACATCTCTCCAATTCTCAAAGAGTTGGTAATCTAGCAGATAAATGATGCAATGGGGAGTTTGCTCCTTTAATTTGCCTTCTGGAAACACTTCCTAGAAGTGGAAATTCTAGCAACTTTTTGGAAAATTGTAACCTGATTGGTGGTCACAGCAGCATCTTTCTCAGCAGGGAAAAGAAGGTGCCAGGTGAGGTGATATAAGGAGGTGAGTGACTGCCCTTGGCCTCAGTTGGGATGAACCACGTTTAACTTGGCTTATATGGTAAGTCAGAGGTGACTCAGAGCTTTCCCAGAAATCACACCTGGGATAATTGCCAGGCTGGGAAACATTTAAAAATGTGATAGAGTGTCTTTTAGTCTTCTCTTCAAAAAAAAAACTCCTATCCTATAAAATAGAACTTTTTACCTTTCTATGTTCATCTGAATTTATTATCTTTTTTCCTTTAGTAATGAAAATAATGGTAATGTATTTTACTTACACAATTTTTGTCTAAATTGGCTTTCATATATGTTTTATTAATTATTTTAGTGAAAATATATGAAAAGCTGCCAAAAAGAGCAGCCTCACAAATAGGCAAATTTAATAACCATCCTGGCAAGAATTGAAAGTGGCCTCTTGCCCACCCTGCCACCTCACCTGCCAAAATGCCTGAATTTGCTCATAGAAATCTATATATTTTAACATTTAACTTTTTCAGGCTTTCATAGACCCCTATGAGAGTGGTAACACAGATCAGTGTCAAATAGTGGTCTTCAAATTGAACTTGCCAGGCGTGTGGCAAGTGACCCACCAGGGCATCATCATTCTCTCTCCTTCACCCTTAGATTGGTCATAGCACTCATGACCATGACCTCAGACTCCTCAGGACAGGGGAGGAATTGGCCTGGGATTGGAATTGGCCTGCAAAATGCTACCTATGGGCTCTGCCAGCTCTAAGCGGATTTACTGAGAACTAATAGAGATGAAGAGAATCACCTACTTTGAGCTTAATAAAAGGTAATGTAAGTGACCACAGAAAAAAAATGCCCGAAATAATTTTGGAATTATCAATTATCAAAATGTTAAAGTCATTCTAAAGGAAAATATAGCAAAAACTCTGGGCTTCTCAACACTTGAGAGAAATTAGTAACATAAAATTAAAGAAAAGTGCAAAGAAGCTTGCATCATCATATGAATTGGTTTTGTGAATAAATGCTTTATATCCATTGTAGATAGTCAGAGAGGACCCCAAGGGCATTGGGGAAAAAATGGCATATGCTCTGCACTAATGAAGCTTCCAATCAGAGGGAAAGTTGTGTTGTTGAGCTATAGAAGCATAAAACGCCATTAAAGAATTGAGTAAAAATGTAGACCCAGGACCAAGAAATTCAGAATTTTCTCAAATAAATTTCTAATAGCGTGGTATAGTATAATTACTTAACTGTTTTGCTGCAATGTTCCCTAACCTCCGTATTCCCATACCATCTTCACAATTTTTATCATTTCTGCATAAGACGTGTATAATTATTTAAATGAGATTTAAAATCAAAGTTTTTATTTTTAAATAGACATTTTATTTTAGAACAGTTTTAGATTCATAAGAAAAATGTGAAGATGGTACAGAGAGTTCCCATATACACCACATCTGATTTCCTCTATTATTAAGACCTTACAGTAGCAATCTGATGCATTTGTTACAATTAATGAACCCATACTGATATGTTATGATTAACTAAAGGCCATATTTTACTGGGGTTTTTATATATTTTACTTTCTGTCATTTTTTATGTTCCAAGATCCCATTCAGGTTACTATATTACATGTAGTCTTCATAAGCTCCTCTTGGCTGCACCAGTTTGTCAGAATTTCTTTGTTTTTGATAACATTGACATTTGGGAAAGTAAGGGTCAGGTATTTGTAGAGTCTCTCAGTTGGGCTTTGTTTGATATTTTTCTCATGATTATATTGGATTTATACGTTTTTGTGAGCAAGACCACAGAGCTTGGTCTTGCTCATCATACAGTATCAAGATTACATACCATCAACATGACTGAGCTCTGTTGCTGTTAACGTGTTTGTTTTTTACTTCAACCTCAAATAACAAGTAGAATTCATATCACACTTTGGGTGAGCTTTTTATGTTTTTCTAATTCATTTCTCTCTCTTTTCTTCTCTTAGTGTTTCCGTTTCAGTAAATTCTGTTGACCTATTTTCAAGTTCACTGATTCTATCCTCTGCTCTGTTGGATGCCCTGATGAGCCCATGGAAGGAATTCTTATCTTCCTATAGTTTCCATCTCTCTGCTGAAATTCTCCATCTATTCAGTCACATTATCCAACTTTTCCACTAGAGCCTTTCACGTATTAATTGTGCTTAATTTAAATTGTCTGATAGTTCTAATACCTGGGTCATATGTGAATATGATTTTATTTATTGTTTTGTCCATTGACAGCATGTTGTTGTTTTTTATTTACTTCTTGTGTGTCTTGTAATTTTTGTTGAAAGCTTAACATTGTGTATAGGACAGTGGAGGCTGAAATAATTACTATTTATGCCTGGAAGTGAGCACACCTCTTCTTCTGCTAGTCTTTTAATTAAGAGGGAGGAGAGATTTTTTTCCCACTTTCAGTGCACTGCTGGCTGCAGTTTCTTCTAGTATTACCTTGTGCTTGTGGGGAGGACTGGTTTGCTGAAGGACTTTGTACACTGTTCTGTCCCACCCTCAGCTTTAGATCTTCCTATGCACCTGTGCTACAGAGAGGCTTTCTCTCCAAGCTTTGGTCCAACTCCCAGCAGAAGACTGCTGCTGCTTGTTACTGAGTGGTTGCTACTCGGGTGGTAGGGGGAGGCAGGTTCATTGTTGCCTTGATCCTGGCTCGATCTTAGACAGACTCTGTATCACTGCATCTCTGGTCCTTCAGTGATCTTTCCCCTCCCCAGTGGCAGGAGACTTCATGGTCTGGACCCAGGAGATGTCCTGCCCCTGCCAAGATGTAGAGAGTATTGTCCTATTTCTTTTTCTAAGCCACAGCGAGTCTTGATCTGTGACCTGGGTGTAGCAAGATTTGCTCCCTCCTCCCAGTAACATAAGGCTTGCCCCCGCCATGGGAAGAAGCATCCTGGTGGACTTCCTGTCTTTACCTAGTCGAGGCCTCTCCACTTCTCCACACCAGCACCACGAGGGAAGCCTTTCCTCTTTTCTCACCTGTTCTAACCTTTCTGTGAGCAGCCAGGAGAAAGCCGGGAAAAGGAGCCTCTGAGTGGATGAAAATCCCCATGTCTTCAGCTCCTACGGGCTCTATACTCTCACACTTGCCTCCACTTCACTTTCAGGAACTTTTCATTCGGGTTTTTAGCTGAGTTCTTCCTATCAGCGTGTGAGGAAGACCCATCTTCCACCGGTGGGTCAGTGCCTGTGGCCTGTCGTTCCTTTGATTGCAGGTTAGATGGTGAACCTGCAACCCCGTCTCTCCGATGGATTCAAGAAAACTTTGTAGATTATCTTGCTTTTTATGGTTGTTAGCGTATAAATAATGTCTTTCCCAGATTTTTCTATCCTATGCAGAAGCCAGAAGTTGCCAATATGTTGTAAAATAATGTATAATGTATACAGAACATTACATAATAGCTTTTTAAGTATTTATCCATAATAACCAATAATCATCTAGTTTACCACCAACATTATTTCACTCTTTTAAAAATGCTACTATGCTGGAAGATAAATAGGTTTGATATCAAGACACCTGGATTCTAGACCTGCTTTGCAATGATTCGGTGCATAGCCTGTGGGAAATTATTTAGACACTCTGGACTTTAGTCTTCTCATGTGCAAAATACAGGTGCAATATCACATTGATCTCTAAAATCCTTTCGAGCTCCAACGTCTGTTATATTTTGTATGTTTGCTGATATATATTTTTACTTGCTTTTATTTTTTAAAATATAAACTTATTTTTTCAATTTTGTTTTATTGCTTAAAGTATTACAAAGAATATTACATATGTCTCCTTTCCCCCCTGCCCCCTTGACCTTTCTCTGGCCTCCCCTCACCCTCCTAGTGTCTTGTGTCCATTGGTTATGCTAATATGCATGCATACAAGTCCTTTGGTTGATCTCTTACTGCCCCCCCACCAACCCTCCCGATCTTCCCACTGTAGTTTAACAGTCTGTTCGAGGCAGCTCTGCCTCTTCTTTTTTTGTTTATCTATTTTTGTTCATCAGTTTATAATGGTCTTCATTATACATAAATGAGTGAGATCAGGTGGGATTTTTCTCCCATTGACTGGCTTATTTCACTTAGCATAATGCTCTCCCGGGGGGAGGATTAACAGTGAATGGTAAGAATTCTTTCTTTTTTTCAGCAGCATAGTATTCCAGTGTGTAGATGTCCCACAGTTTTCTAATCCAGTCGTCTGCTAATGGGCACTTAGGCTGTTTCCAAATATTAGCTATTGTAAATTGTGCTGCTATAAACATAGGAGTGCATGTATTCTTTCTGGTTGGTGTTTCTGGTTTCTTGGGATATATTCCTAGAAGTGGGATCACTGGGTCAAATGGGAGTTCCATTTTTAACTTTTTGAGGAAGCTCCATACTGTCTTCCACAGTGGCTGCACCAGTCTGCATTCCCACCAGCAGTGCATGAGGGTTCCTTTTTCTCCACATCCTTTCCAACACTTGTTGTTTGTTGATTTGTTGATGATAGCCATTCTGACAGGTGAGAGATGATAACGCATTGTCGTTTTGATTTGCATCTCTCGTATAATTAGTGACTTTGAGCAGGTTTTCATATGTCTTTCAGCCTTCTGTATGTCCTCTTTCGAAAAGTGTCTATCTAGGTCCGTTGCCCATTTTTTTATTGGATTGTTTGTCTTCCTTTTGTTAAGTTTCATGAGTTCCCTGTAAATGTTGGAAATTAAACCCTTATCGGTGGTATCATTGGCAAATATGTTCTCCCATGTAGTGGGTCTTCTTGTTGTTTTGTTGATGGTTTCCTTTGCTGTGCAAAAGCTTTTTATTTTGATGTAGTCCCATTTGTTTATTTTCTCTTTAGTTTCCATTGCCCTAGGAGCATTATCGGAGAAGAAATTTCTGCGGCATATGTTTGCAATTTCGCTGCCTGTGGATTCCTCTAGTATTTTTATGGTTTCCTGTCTTACGTTTAAGTCTTTTATCCAT
>NW_006287462.1:1471631-1508908 GCF_000327345.1 Myotis davidii | reverse complement strand
TTTAATATAGTTTATTCTGCCAATCCATGAACACGATATATTCTTCTATGTATTTATGTCTTCCTCTATCTCTTTTTTCAATGTCCTATAGCTTTCCACATACAGGATTTTTACCTCCTTAGTTAAGTTTATTCCTAGGTATCTTAATTTTTGTTGCAATGGTGAATGGGATTATTCTTTTCGTTTATCTTTCTTTGAGTTCATTATTGGTATATTAAAAAAATAGATTTCTGGTTGTAAATATTGTATCCTGCAACATTGCTGAATTTATTTTTTAAGTTTAGTAGGGTTTTTTTATGGAGTCTTTTGGGTTTCTTTTATGCACAATATCATGTCATCTGTGAATAATGACTATTTTACTTCTTCCTTTCCAATTTGGATGCCCTTTATTTCTTCTTCTTGTCTGATCGCAATGGCTAATACTTCCAGTACTATGTTGAACAGGAGTGGTGAGAGTGTGCATTCCTGTCTTCCTGGTCTTAGGGGAAATGGTTTTAGTTTTTGCCCATTGGGTATGATGTTGGCTGTGGGTTTGTCATATATGGCTTTTATTATGTTATTTTTACTTGCTTTTAATTGTGTGTGCATTGTTTAATGAATAAAGAGTTGAAATTAGAACTCAAAGAAAGAAATTTTCCCTATAAACAAGCTACTTCCTGGCACCAATTTATGTGCTTTATAAATTGCAATAAATGGTAACTTTAGGGAGTGAGGTATTAATTATCCCACACAGAGTGCCTGTGCTTTAATGGCTGAGGAGTTCATTAATTTTAGCAATTGATTGAATTATTGGCAACATGTAGACAGCGGTAACTGCACAAATTGAAAAATTGTTAAAAGTGAGTTTTTCCTAAATAATACCCATGGAACTGTGCCTCAGATGTCTAAGCAGAAGGTGAGTTTATAATTCACATGGAAAAATCAAATTACCCAGAATCTGAATGTTTTCTTAAAATATATATACTTATGTACTCATTTGTTATTCATTTTTATACTAATAATTGTTTATATTAGTCTTATCAAGATTTCAGTTTATGTCTTGATTTAGGCATAAAATTACTTATTAAATTTTTACTATAATAAGTAAGCACAATATTTAATATAATTTACAATAGGGGAAATATGTGCTACCCTATTTATTCCTTGATTTGTTATCTTACAGGTCTCCAGAAGCAATATTGAATTTTTAAATTATGTTGAGTCTCCTTTTCTAGTTTTAGTTGGTAAATGTTGACATAGAATTTGTGTGAATGTCAGATATTGCATTAGAAGTATTGTTGTTTATGTAGGTGAAATACAGGCTGTAATCTGACCAGATGGCTGACCTATCCTACTGAGCATTCTAGTGCTCCAGGCAATGGACAGGGTGGCTTCTAGGTGAAATATGAGGCACAGATCCCTCAGTTCCAAAAGCAGACTTGACGCTAGGTCCTTCCGAATGTGCTGGTCCCAGCCCCCGCCCCTCCCCTTTGTGCTGTCATGTCAAACCCAATCCAATTTGTTGAGTACATACTGTGCACAAAACAGCAAGCATGATGATACAGTGAGGCATATAAAAATGGAGGTAAGACAGTTTTGCTTTTAACATGCTTACAGTTTCAGGGAAAACAAAAACAAGTACTCAACCTTGTAAGGATGGGTGTAAAACCCAATACAGACAAGCTCTGTAGTTTCCAATAGGGTACCATTTTTGTAGTGCTTTATAGCCAATGATTCTATAACCTGATTGTCAGAATTACCCAGTAACCAACTGAACTGAAATCACTGGACCCACTGAAAGAGTTTCAGGGACACCACCACCATCGCTTTTTGAGAACCATTGTACTGACAGTTAAACTAAAAAATGTATCGGTGACAGCTCTCTGTAGCACAATTTATAGTAGCAAAATGACATGAGAAGGTAAAATTGAATGTATAGTTTCATTTGTTCATTCATGTAGCTCAATGTTTACCTGCTCAAGTACAAAGGTAATAATTAGAGATAAACGTGACCAGCACCTCCAGTGCTATTGCTACCAGATCCTCAACAGTGTTCGCACAAGCAGAACGGTCCTGGTGGGTGGAATGTGCCCTGATCTTACAGCCTTTCTTATACCCATTCTTCAAGGAGGGAGTTCATGTCTCCTGCCATGAATCCTTCTGGCAGATAGAGGAAGCCTATAAATTTTATTCAGAAGGATAGAATTAAGATTAATATTTTAAATTAATACATTAAGATTAATACATGTTCTTGTAAAATAAAATCTAACAAGATAAAAATAACCAATATCATGTCAAGTAGTGATATGGATCAAACACATTTCAAAATCTGAAACAATGGTGCAGTGTTATGAAAATATCTCTGATTTTTATTGTGGCAAACTTAGGTACTACTAATATTTCTCGTTTGAGGCCTACATTCAGAGTAAAAATAAGGATACAATTTTTTAACCCTCTTTTTATTTTTTGTAAAGTCTCAGAATTCTATCCATAGATGCCTTTGAGATCTATGAACTCTAGGTTAAGGAATCCTCTTCTGGAGAGCAGTGGCTCTCCAAATGCAATCCTTAGACCAGCAACATCACAATCACATGACAGTGGCCGGCAAACTGTGGCTGGCGAGCCACATGCGGTTCTTTGGCCCCTTGAGTGTGGCTCTTCTACAAAATACTGACTTCTGCGCATGGGCCATGAAGTTTCAATCGCACTGTACATGTGCACCCACACGTGGTATTTTGTGGAAGAGCCACACTCAAAGGGCCGAAGAGCCGCATGTGGCTCACGTGCCGCAGTTTGCCGACCACTGAGTCCTGGGATGTTGTTAGACATGCAAATTTACAGGTCTTACCCCAGACCTACTGAGTCAGTAACTGGGGGTGAGGCCCAGAAATCTGTGTTTCATCAGATGGGTTCCACACACATTTAGGAGCCACTGTCCAGCAGTCAATTCTACTCAGAATAAAAAAGAACTTCCAGATTAAGGAAAGAGCAGCCAAGCAAGACACAGTCAAGAACTCAAGCAAAATGGAGCCTTCTTCAAGTTTCATGCAAAATTCCTTGTACAGGAAGATGCATGCAAGAATTATTGAACACTAGGAAAATAGAAGATTTGGAGACCATCTATACCAGAAGCAGTTCATGTTAAACAGTAACTTAACAATGTTAATAATTATATTGAAATCTGCTGACTTTAAGAAAAAAGGTTTTGATTAAATTTGAATATGGGAATGAATGAATTGTGTCATTATCAACTTTGTGTTACGGATGTATGTACGGATGGAAGAAGAATAACATCCCTCACACAGCATATATGCTATTCCAAATATATCCAATTCTTCATCTTCAAATGAAAAAATAATGAGAAAGGGATATTAAGGGACTTGCCAGAAGTCAACAATGAATTAGTTTCAGATCCTAAACTGGACAGACATCTGACGCATAATCTAATATGGAAACTTTCACCTATGTCACAGCCCATTCTATGCAATTTTCATACACTCTAACCCAGACTCTCTCCAAAAAGCAGAATTGTTCTTCTGCAAGAGTTTGCAAACTAGGTAAATAATGCCCTTATTGAGGAGGTAAACTCAATGAGTAGAAGCAGCAATTTAACTTCTTTACATGTTATTCAAAACAGGCAAGTCACAAACATACTTGACATAAATGATTCTTTTTCAGGAAGACAAGTTGAGACATTAATTGAAACAATGCTACTGAGTCCAACAATAAGTACATTCCGAAATACACAGGAAGAACAAAGAAGAAGGGGGTTCTTTTCTTCAATGGAGACATAATTCAATGTAACAAGTCAAAATGAAAGAAAAGGAAATTGAACCTGGCTGGAGGGCACCCTGACAGTACATACAAATGAATAATGCAGCAAGCTTGGAGGGAGACGCTAGAAGATCCATTATGCTTGGGGAGCGTGGGATAGAGTCTCATGGCAAGGTGTCACTTCATAAAGCTGTTGGTTGGATGACCAATTTTTTTGTGCCCAATTTTTGCATTGTGAATTTAGCAAACTTTCAAGATCATGCTGTATAAGCGCTTTTATATAGCTTGTTGTCCAAACCCCTCTAGTAATTCCAAGTAACATATCTTTTTTATAAATTTCTTTTTTTAAAATATATTTTATTGATTTTTTACAGAGAGGAAGGGAGAGAGATAGAGAGTTAGAAACATCGATGAGAGAGAAACATCGATCAGCTGCCTCCTGCACATCTCCTACTGGGGATGTGCCCGCAACCCAGGTACATGCCCTTGACCGGAATCGAACCTGGGACCCTTCAGTCCGCAGGCTGACGCTCTATCCACTGAGCCAAACCAGTTTCAGCCAAGTAACATATCTTGAAATAGAAAATAATTTTCTTAAAATAAAGGCCATTTATTTCCCATGTATTTTTATCTGACATTTTATTATAGAAATGTATTATAAATAGAAAAAATTAAAATTATTCATGAAGCTATTGCTACAGAAGATTACTAAGGTTAAATAAAGACCATCTTGCACAAAAATTATGGGGACTTGTCAAAAACATGTCAACTATTCAAAGACTATTTAACCTATGAGACACAGATAAGAACAGGAAAAGAATAAATGAGGAGAGATCAAGGCTATTGTAGGAAATATGTGCATTGAAGTGAAAGACCATGGTAATAAAAGTGCTCATAAATTTGCTCACACTATTCTCTTGGGAAAGCTTTTGTACAGACCTCTGAATCTCACAGAAAAGGGAGAATGAAGACGTCTAGTTCAACTGCTGCAGAGACTTGCGTAGTCATAACAATTTTGTTAAATGGAAATGTTTAAATTAAATGACTAATGGCCGTGAAAAATATTTCATGTTCAAAGTCCTATATTATGGGTGGACTACTACTGCCACAAACCTTTACCCAGATTCAACAGCTCATAAGATTAGGTCTCCTTATTCTACAGCTAATTGTGTCATACAGTACAGCATAACCGAATCCTGGGAGTTCAATTAATTATATCCATAGTCCTGGGGATTATTCAGGGTATATATGAGTGTGAAATCCTGGAGGTCACCTTAGAATTCTACCCAGCACAGAGTTCTATTCAATGGTGAGAACATAGACTTGGAAATCTGACAGACGTTAAGAATCTAACTTTACCCAGCTGGTATATCATAGGTGCTTAATTAATACTTGTTGACTGAGGGAACAGACTGGCAGATCTCCCAGGAGAGGGTTGTGGGGAGGATTGGGAGAGATCCCCCAAGGAATATATGCACAGGGGAAAATGGGAGACATCTGTAATAGTATCAACGATAAAAAATACATTTTTTTATTTAAAAAAATAATACTTGTTGACTGAATTATGAGTAAGTGAACAAGTGAACAGGGAATGAATGAGATGAGCATTTCAAAACTTGTGTTTTCATCTAAGAAATAAAAATGAAAGCATCTAATTAAAGGGTAGCTGTAAGAATGAAAGAAAATGATACATAAAAAGCGCTTGGCACATGTGACATTCAGTACATTGGTATCTATTATTCATCTTCCTACTTGGCATAACATCTGGACATACCAACCCCATTTCTGTAGCAGTCTGCTGTTAACAGTGACTCTGCCGCTCTTCTTACCACTGTTCCTTCTTTTTGCCTTATTTATAGAGCCCTTTTTCTAAAGTCTGCTAGCATCGGGAGCCAATCATAGTGTTTTCTTTCTTATGCTTGGTGAATTAATTGTATCCATCAGGAAAGTAGAGTTACAGCAAGAAAAAAATAGTTTTCACTTATATTTTTCATGCTGTGTGCCACAGGTAGGCTGTAGACCTCTCCCATGTTCCCAGATCCAGGCAGATGAAGCAGCCCTCTATAGGACATTGCTGGTCTCAACGCAGAGAGAAGAGAAACATGGTGAGCTACTCAGTGGCTTGTAACTCTCTGTGCAATCATGGTGCTCATTTTCCCGGGGACCCTAAATCTCATGACCAAGGTAGCATCAATGTGACAGGGCTGTACGATCCTCTCTCAAAGAGGAGCAGCACATGTTTTAAGGCACTCGACCATCCTGCATCTTTGCACATTCTACAACTCTCGGGTGCGCTGCTCATTGCTGCTTGAGTTTTAAGTGTTGCTCTATTGCCAGCCCAATCTTTGGTTTGTGTTTTGTGATGCTTTGTGACAGGGAAAATATTCAGCTTCTTTTAGAATTTATCTCAGGAAACATGATTTTAGTAAAACACAAAAATAATATTCTGAAAAAATATTACTTGATTGTTTTTAAATAATCTTAATTTAGAGTTCCCTTTAATGTGTTAGCCATTTTTTTATTTATTGATAAATATAGCAATACTCCATTCAGAACCTTTCAAAAATTAGGAATTGTTTGAAAATCACATCAGTCAATAGCATTTTTTGGAAAATGAGGTGAGTCAAAAGTACATTTATTCTATAGTATTGTCAATAGTTTATACTCTCAATTTCTACTTACAGACAACTTCAAGGAAATTTTACTTATCCGTTTCAATGATTAATAACAGATTGCGTTATTATTTCTATTGCTTTCACTGAAGGAACAGAATGTACACTATAATGTAAAGGCCAGGATAAATACAGCAGTTTCAAGAAACTTGGTTGCTCGTCAATTGGGAATTAGACGTTTCAGAATATTAGAGAAGTTAGCCACAGAATCATCTACTATTACATTAACAACATATTAACCATAAGTCAAATTATGCCCCTTTACCCTAAAACAACTTTTTAAAAGAATCATGTAGAACAGTTCTTTGAAAACGTAAGAGAATTTCTCTGTAGTCTTGAAAGTTTTCTTAATTTTATCTGAAACGCAAGTGCCCTCTTGTGGTATATTGTAGACATTTGCAGTGACTTTTAAATATGTTTTATTTTATTTTTTTATCTTTACTGTTGAGAATATTATAGATGTCCCCCCTTCCCCCCTCCGCCCCTCCCATTGCCTCCCTCCACCTGGTTCCCGCCCCACCCTAGCCTTCACCACCCATTGTCTGTGTCAATGGCTATGCATATATGCATGTAAATTATTTGGTTAATGTCTTCCCTCTGAAATTTAATGTCAACTTGTCTGGCACAGAGACAGCCTTTCAGGTGGAGCAAGGGGTGGGTCACTCAATCCTTCAAGCCCTCAGCAGATGCAAGAATGATCAAAAAGGAGTCTGGAGGGAGAGAACATAGCACAATGCATTTCTAAAAATCGTAGCACACAAAAATGCAATGGAACATAAATCTGTTCTTTAAAGTGAGAGAAAATTTTTAAAAATGCAATTTATAGTATATGATTGGGTATGTAGTCTATTAATGGGACCAGATTGAAAATATACATTAATCAGTTTCCAGGAAAGTCAGTTCATCTTTATGATTGTGGCACAGATCTTCTCCTTAAGAGAGTAATAAAACTCTATATTTGGTTCCTCTGTTACTAGGAGGCGTGGGTCAAGGGTTCCTCCTTCCCAACTATCCCAGTTCCTGGCCTCAGCTCCTGACCCCACCCTGCTCAGTCTTGTGAACAGATAAACTGACTCAAAACACAACTATAAACTAAGAGGAAAAAGCCTTTTCCATTCATCACAGCACAGAGCCTGCTCTGTTTCCTTCTGTTTCTTTCCTGTGTTACCCTTGGTTCTGTGCTAACCATGAAACATAAAAATAAAAACTGAGAGAGCACTTTGGACAGGAAGTAGGCAGTTCCCTAAAACTTTCGGGGATATGAGCATCACTTCACGTATTCACCAAGAGTGCAGATTCCTCAGGTCGGTAGCCGTCGTTTCTGATTTAGAAAACTGAGTTGCAGTTCTATAAACCTGATTTTTAACATCCACTTCCGTTATTGCTGGGTCCATTGGCTACAGAAATAATTCTTAGACCTGGCTGCAGAACCAACTGTGACTCCCAGGATCTGCTCGAGAGCATGTCAATCAGAATTTCTCAGAACAAGTCCAGGCACTCCCTGCTGGTTCTAACCTGCAGCCCATCTGAGAGCCACTGCGTTAGAGAGCACACAAGCATGGGCGCCTGAGCCCAGTCAGTTTAAGGCCACCAGGACACACCTAAAGTTCAACAAGGTCAGGTTTATTGATTCTGCAGTGAGGGAGACTGCATGCCAAAGGAACAGTGATGTCTCACTAAACAAAGGCAAAAACAGAGTTATTTTAGGACAGAGGAGTTGGGTGGAGTTGTGTTTGGATGGGCTGGAAAGAAAACAGAGCTGTGTAGGGATCAGCTTTAGGTCTGCACTGCGAAGCAGACCCAGGGCCCCGCATTCTTAGAGCATCACTGTTGAGATGGGTGTGCAATGTTGCATCCAGAAACCCTGTAGCAGAAGTTCTGCTGCCTGTGGCTTGTCAATCAAGACTGCTTTTCTGTGTCAAGGTGGCTTGGACAAGACAGGGATATTAAATTCTTACTGATGTGATTTCAAACAGCAAAGTTTCTCATAGCCTGTGATTTTGGAAAACAAAGTTTTTCAGTGTATAAAAGAAGCAGCAGTCACTCAAAGAAGGGGACCATTACAGCTGCAAGGGTGTTTGAGGGGGTGGGGTGGGAAATGCTGTATCCAGTTAACTGTGCACCTGGCTTCCTCTGTGCCTGTTATTCCAGTCTGAGAAATGGAAGGGCAGTTGTTTGAAGTCCAAGCTAACTTTTACCTTTTGAAAAATAACCACGGGTTTCTTCCAGAAGGAAGAAGAAACAGGAAAAGAGGGTCCTAGCATGTGAGCAAGTAGATGTTATTCGTGCATTTATTTAACAGAAACTTATTGGGTGCCTACTAATGTGCTAGGTCCTGGGTTGGGGTCCTGGAAATTTAGTAATGAACAGAAATCACTCTCTGCCATCAAGAAACTTACACATATACTGGTTAGAGAAAAACTCAGATAAGTAGGTGATTACAGCAGGATATATAAGTACTATAACTTGAAAATACAGTGCTATAACTTACTTAAGAATAGGTGCCATGGACAATTAACCCAGCCTTGGGTATTCAGGGAACTGGGAATACGTTGTGATAAAGCCACTTTATTAAGAAAGTAATTTATTGAGAAAGCAAAACATGCAAGTTTATTAAAGAAGCAAGGCAAGCAAATCTATAATCGGGCATAATGCACTGATGGGCTCCCAGCTAATCTGAAAAGCGAGTGGGTTTTTTTTCCTTATATACTTTTCTGTCTATAGATCTTTAAATTCCTCTGCCAAATGAATATCTTGGGAACAGATTAATTTTTCTTTCTTTTTTTTTTTCTTCCTTTTCTGGTGGTAAGCATTTTATTTATTCATTTTTAAAACGTTTTTATTGTTGAAAGTTTTACATGTGTCCCTCCCCACAACAACTGACCTCTTCTGTGCCCCTCCCCTCCCGCCATCCCCTGCCCCAGGCCTTCACCACCCTATTGTCTGTGTCCACAGGTTATGTATCTATGCATACAAGTTCTTTGGTTGATCTCTCCTCACCCACCCACCCTCCCTGGTCTGGAACAGCTCAGTCTTCAAGGTCCCTCTTGTACTTTGTTGTGGCTTGCCCAGGATGTGTGAGGAGCACCTGGCAATTTTATCTTGCCAAGCCCCAAGTCTGCTGGCTTTTCTGTTTAGAGGGTGGGATGAGATAAGACTGCACTCTTCCATCCCCTTCCTCCCTCTCTGCTGTCTTTGGGGAGAGAATTACCATTTGCTTTCAAGTGTCCTTGGTTGGGGAAGGTAAGGGCTTGCTATTTACAAGCTGGCTGCTGGCCGCCAAACCCTTTGGCCTTGTTTAATTCTCTTTTTGTTTGTTTGTTTATTTTGTTTCAGTTTCCCTGTTCCTCCTGCCTTGGAATTTCTGTAGCTTCTCGCTACCTGTAAGAAAATCACAGAAGCCCTGCGTGCTTGGCTAAGCTGTGGGGAACTAGGGAACCTGCCATAGCCACTATTTTGACCTAACCCAGTATTTTCCTTTTCCTCCGAACTATTGCTCTTCGAACCCCAAGGAGCCTGCTCTGACACTTAGACAAACTTCTCGTTCTGTACCACAGCCCTAAATTATAACTCAGAGGGGATCCTCATGGAGAATATGTCCTCATGGAGGAATCAGACAGCAGTTGACTTTTCTTGCAAACAGTGACAGCAGTTGGAGAATTTAAGGTAGGGCCCTCTTTTGCTTATAGTTTCTTTGGTTCTTAGTTTCCCTTAATGTATTTTCCCCCTCCCGCTCCCCTTTCCCCTTTATATTATGCTCTGCTTCAAACCAAAAGCTAATTAAAACAATGATTCTCAACACCTTCCCTTAAGGTCCATGAAACCCATTGCTTAAGTCCAGTTATAGCATTTCTGTGCTCTCCCACCCCAACCCCCTCATAACTAGAATGTATGGGAAGAATTTTGATTCTCACATTTACTCTGATGGAGGTGAGAGGCTCTGTCCACATGGTGAACACAAGCCAGGGATGCTGAGTGGCCTGCAATGCAGGCGCCAACTCAGGTTACGTGAAAAATATCCCATTCGAAATGCCAATAACACCTCCATTTAGAAACACTGAGTTAGGAAAATGGAACTTAACCCACAAAATTGAGCTGTTTTGAAAACTGGATTATGATGCCGTCAAAGTCTCCCTCACTTGTTAAGGTGCTTCTATTTCACTCTCAAATGCTTCAGAATATGCAATGTGATCGTGTGTATGTGTCCATTTAAGCTGCATTTTTTTTAGGAATAATCAGTTGTTTTTCATCATAAATGTACACTGCAGATCTGGTAAGCACTGGTGAAGGTAACTATGGTTTAACATCACACGTTTTGTTCATTAGAATAATATACGTTAGATCTATTTTATTTGTAAAATTTGGTGTTTAATAATTAGCAAAAGGGTGGTTGTAAAGGCTTTTCATAAATGAAATTCTTGTTATTCAAAATTCTTGTTATTATAGGTTGGCTCTCTATATAGTGAACACATTCTTACCCTCTGGTGTAAAACAGGCACCTCAGTAGCCAGGTCTTAGGCTTAATTGCTAAATGGTCCTATTTTACAGCCACTGTTTTGAAGGGCTTTTGATGTACCTGAATAGTCAAGTTGTGGCAAAGTAGCTCTAATTACTGGTGACTACTGTTATTTGCTGGAAAAAAACCAAACCCACAGTATTTATGCACCACCAATTTATGATTAAGTCAATTTTCAATATTGCCCGAACCTGTCAGTCCCTTAATCAAGTCTAAGAGAACATTTAACCAATTGAGCTGGGACAAATATCAAGGATGTCAACATCACACTCCCCTCCCACCGCCTCCCCCTCCCCTATCCCCATCCTTAAAATTTCTATCTATTTGCACCACTGATATGAATTAGAAATGTTGTTTTGCAAAATGAGAAGTAGAAATACAGAATGTTTAGGATATGGAAAAAATATATATATCCTTTTCCTTTCTTCTTTTTAATTTGGTGGCAGCCTGCATTTGAATCCTGGTTATGTCACTCATTCACTTGTGATTTTAGGCAAGGCACTCAATCTCTCCAATCTCCAGTTTCCTCTCATAGAATGAGGCAGTGTATCTACCTCACAGGAAGTTAGGAGAATTGAGTGAGTGAATCCCTGTAAAGAGCTAAACATTAAGAGCCTGGTTCATTACAGGCAATAACAGCCTGCTGATCTCCTTCATTCACTCTTCCTTCAAACAAAAACATATCCCGGGGACTGTCTCTTAACTTGTTTTGTTCTCCTAGCATAGAATAGATTGCCTGAACACAAATAGAATTTGTGTTCAACATATATCCATTGAATAAATGAATTTAATATCTTTTCATTGGAACTTAGCTGTTTTTTGATACCATAGCTCTCTGACATCCTGGGAATCTGTCCACATGTCTGCTATATTCTTCTTCTTTCTGATACTTTTTGAAATGTCAATGAAAAATACTCCACTCATTAGTAGAGGAGATGCTGTCAAAGATTTAAGTAAATATCTTTTTTCCTCAATAAAGCAATTGAAGACAATCCAGGCTTTCCTGGGATGTAGGATTTCATGTTATGTGCTTCAGGTTGATTCATTTTTAGATATATTTGAAAATGCTGTTTTGCTAAGAATCTTCATAACCTGATGGCTAGAATATAAAGTGGCAATCTGTCAATTTGTATCAAGAGCCTAAAATATGTTAACAGCAGGTAATCCCATTTCTAAAAGTTTATCCCAAAGAAATAATAATTCACATGCATATGTAGAAAAGTAGTCATTGTAGTGTTATTTTTATGAAAAGAAGGAAGTCACCTGAATCCTATATAATAAAAGTCTAATATGCTAAGTGTCCGACCATTTGTTTGACCGTTCCACCAGTCGCTATGACACACATTGACCACCAGGGGGCAGATGCTTTGACCAGTAGGTTAGCTTGCTGCTGGGGTCTGGCCTATCAGGACTGGGCAAGATGGGCTGGACATGTCCTGGAGCCCTCCCGTGGTCCTTCCCTGGCCCCGATCATGCACCGTTGAGGTCCCTTAGCTGTCACAATCTGCAGGCCAGGCCGAGGGTCCCCACCAGTGCACAAATCCAATCTTATACAATTAGAGGGGAAAGGTTAAGTTAATTCTGATAACCACTTACTATGCTCTCAGCTACATACTGAGGAGAAATAACTATATATAGTCACTAAAGGTAGGTACAGATGTTCATAAAAACACTGTTTATAATAGCTCCAAACAGAAATCTACTGAAATGCTATCTACAGTGGAATAGACATTTATTTGTAGTATATGCATATAATGGAATATTATATATTAATGAGAAGGAACAAACTATTGCCAAACAACATACAGTTGAATAAAAAAGCCAGAAATAAAAAAGTACTACATCATTACATTTTTCAAAACAGGTAATACTAAAATTAATATGGCAATGCTATGAAATGAGATTTTAAGCAGCTATTAAAACATTCAAAGACATTGGTTACTAATGTAATGTCCCTTTCATTTCATGCTGTGCAGGGAGCAAAGGGGCTGTAGGTTTTTCAAAGTTTCAGAGCTTACGCATCAGACATTAACAGGGATTATTAGTGATGAAGGGGCTTAGATAATTACTATTTTTTTTCTTTTAGTGTGTGGGTTGTTGTTGTTTTTAACTTTTTAAATAGGGCTCATGTAATAAGGTTTTTCTCAAACTGATTTATAAGCAGAGTTTTTTCCTAAGTAGGTGAATTCTTTCAGATCCTCTGCACTTCCCTCATCCCACTAGTAATAAAACATGAGGTTTTTCCTATTCCAGGCTACATTTTAGTAAAAGAAAGGTTTGTGGCAGTAAATGAATGAAGTGTTATTCTATTTTTAACTTATTTAGAACCTGTCTGTTTTCTGAAAGTGATTTGCTATCATCTATGTCAGATCTCCGCAGCCCAATTTATTTGGCATTGTTACCTATGGGCTCCACTGTATCGCGTAATGAAGATTAGCCCTTGGAATCCTGGATAACTATTTTCCTTTTATGTAGCTAGATAACAGTGTATTGTTGCCTATATTGCTATTGTTAAAACAATAAAAAGGGATTCTTTATATCATATCTTTCCTTTACACTTAGAAACTTCACCTATTAAAATGTGAACCGAGCAAACTCTACTGCAAATGCCATTAAGTTCGGCTGGACCCAAGACGGTCATGCTTGCACAACACATATCACTGACCTATGACTGAGCACTCAGACCTAGGGATCTTTTTATTGTCTGACTAGTGCTTTGCCCCTTGTCTCGGTAGCACATCTGTCAAATAGATTCACTTCAGACACCATTACCGGGAGCCCCTAGTAAAATGTTGACTGAAAACAATCTTACAACCAGCTCTGACCCAAAGGAAGAGCAACTGGCTTTACTCCGCCACCTCAAACCACTGCTGTGGATCGGTGAACACTTTATTTTCCCACTTGAACTTGAGATCTTCCGCAAGATCATTCCTGCCGATCTTGCGGAGATGGCGAGCCAGAAGGCGAAGCTTATCGGTGGAATTCGGGAGTGATTTCTTCCAGGAGCAGAGGAGTTCGTGGATCTGTTCTGTGAGGTCATCTGGGTTCTTCAGTTTGATGAGCTGAATGGTGCTGCGGCGAAGTGGGAGGGACGAGGAGAGACTGGAGGCGTCCTCTTCTGAGAGCTCCTCGGCCAACCAGTAGAGCAAGTTATCCCACAGGGCTTCTGCCAGGCACAGGGGAACAGTGTTAGGACTCTCTCTTGGGGCCTGTGCTCATCTCACCCTCCATCCCTGTTCACAGGAACCTAAGTGCTCTCTGGTTTGTCCCCTGAGCAGCAGAAAGATTTGGGAACCACCCAGTTGGACCATTGAGAGCCTTTGAATTTCTGGGGTCTTCTCCTACAGAGGGTTGAAAGTGCTTCTCAAATGTTAACTTTCCTAAGAGCCAAATGGGCTTGTGCAATAGTTTGTCACCCTGCCTCAGAGAGTCCTCTTAATTAGGACAAGGAGGGGACAAAACTTGGCATTTTTAACCAGCCCCCAACCCTACTATAAGTAGCATGTATGGTAAAGGATATTTTTTAGGTTCAAAAAATACTTTCCTTAATTAGTACTAAGCTGATGCCTAAATGTTAGGAGCACCTGGACAATTGTCACACACACACACACACACACACACACACACCACTACAGACACCCACAAACTCACCAAGATCCATTCATCACACATCAGTTCTGTGGAAGGTTCTCCATGCCAACATTTCCCCTGGCCTTCGGACTAGTATTCAGAACCACAAACATCTCCTTTGAATATATCCTGTGTGCTCAGCATGCGTCTTCCCTTACCCTGTGCCTCTCATCTACCACCTAACCTCACGATTCATTTTTCTGTTGTTATTTTCTTCATTGTGTAGCTCAGACCCATCACTCTCAGTAATACCCCCAACCTTACTCTCTCTCTCCTTCCATATCCAGCACTAGTCTGCCTCACAGTCACTTTCCCACTCATGGTCACGCCGCACCATTTTCCCTGGTCTTGTGCCACCTTTTACTCAAGTATTCCTTCCCATTGACCTGCTCACTCAAACACACCTGATTTTACACTATGAGTCATTCCACTTTTCTGTGAAGGCTACCGGGAAGTGGAGTCAACACATTCTTGCTCTCTATTGTCACTTTCAAACGAGCATTCTGCAGTATATGGATTTTGAATTCCATGCTACAGGCCTTTCTCTCCCTGTCCACATCATCTGTCTGTTGCCTTCAGCAGGCAGAATTATCAGCAACTGCCTTGGCCATCAGTACCATCACTGACCGCATAGTTCCTTAATCTTGTCCACATCAGTGATTTGTGTGTGACTCCATGTTGGATACTGACTCTCATGGCCAGTTCTCATGTTTCATCATCACCCAGAATTATTCCACCTCCTTGGCCTCAGCTTCTCCATGTTACTGCCCACCAGCACCTCCTAAGCTTCCACAGCCTCTGTTTCATTGCTCCTGCTTCATATTCTTCGTGCCCCCATCACTACTAATGTACCAATTCCTTTGATGCCCTTAGTCATTCGGTCAAACCTGCTGGGTGTCACATGCTGCTTCTAACAACCAGCTGTGTACATCAAGAAGGGTCTTGGATCTTCCTTAAACTATTCTGTCCTCTTTAGCTTTCATTGCTCTCAACTTGTCCATCCCCAATCCTGCTTGACTCACACTACATTTAACTATCAGGCCGTCCAGGGTTATGAACCTATGGTGAATGTGATCAAGAAAGTCTATGTTTTTTCCACTAAGCCCTTATTAGATTACAAATCCATTAAAAAATCTTTTTCCTGCGCTCCACTTAAAGTTTTCCAGAGCAATGACCCAAATCTCTTCTACTATCCTTAAGCCCCACACTCACATGCATTCTGTGTCACTCAGCCAATGTCTGTTTCTCCTACTTTACCCAAAGCCATTTGACCTAAGTTCTCATAACCATATTTTCATTTCACAATCATTTTCTTACAAAATCTAACTCCTGGTGTTTGCCATGTTCCATCCATCACAGTGTTTTTCATCATCATTTCCCTTCACACCTGTTCCTTAATCTCCTCCACACCACAGGTTCTTGCCATACTTCTTACAAACACTCTCAAGCCTCCTATTTCCCTGCTTCTGCTAATCTTTCAACCTACTGAGCTATCTCTTCCTTCCCTTCCCATAAAATCTTTTATGTTTGTTTTCAGAGCTAAAGGACAAGGATCTTTATTTTACCTTTTTTTTTAACTTTCAATTTTATTTTGTATTGGTTTCAGTTGTACAGCATAGTGGTTAGACAATAGCATAGTTTACAAAGTGTTCCCCCCGGATATTTCCAGTATGCACCTGGCACCATTTATAGTTATTGAAATATTATTGACTATATTCCCTATACTGTGGTTTCTCTTCAGATTGTATAAATGTTACACCTTTTACCATAAAATCTTTTAATGCCTAATGTAAACTTGATGCCTCGAGTTCATCTCTGCCGGCTCACTTCTTAAACCCTTGCTTTAGGGATTCTGGACCCTCTTTTAAAACTCTACTGAAGCCTTCCCAGTTTTCCCAGAGCCCTCCTAATTACTCCTTAAACAGCTGATTCTCAGTCTGTCTCGTCTGACTTCACAAGGCGTTTTACCGCTTCCCTTGAGTTCCCTCTTCTGCCACGTGGCTCTTACTGCGTTGCTGAGTCTCTTCCTCCTGATACAGCTGAATTAGTGCTTCCGATCTCAGGCCTCTTCTATTTCTATCCTCCCCCCTCAATGAACTCGTCAACTCCTATCGCCTCAGCCATCTACTCTTTGTGAAACCGCCCAGATCTACCAGATCTTCATCTGTGGCTTTGTTTTCCTAGATCCCGGTATAGCCTATGCAATGTTCATCTCCCAGTTATCTTTACCAGGATATGCCACCCTCTATTTCTCAAATCAAAATCAACTTTGGCCTTTCCTTCTTCCACCTGATCCTTCACTCTATCAACTTTTTCAGTAAATGTGACCACTCACTTGAGTAAGCTAAAACATGTTCTATTATTCTAATTTCTCAAAGCCTATTTCTTATCCCCTGTACCAAAGTTCAACTGGTTCTAACTCTACTGGTAAACATGTCTCAGCTATTTCCCCCAGTTTTTGGCCTTACTGACCCACCCTTGGTCATGACCTATCTCTCTTTTCTGGAGAATTGTAGGAACCTGGGTTCTAATTCATATCCCTGCTATCAGTTTTGCCTAACTTTAGTCTTCCATACAACTAATAAAGAGAAGTTTTCAGTCTAAGCAGATCTTATTTGTTCCTTGTTAATACATCTCTCATAAACTATTGTCTGAATGCCTTAACTAACTTAGCATGTAAAGCTTTTTATAGTTTGATCCTGCTCTAACCTCACCTCCCATCACCCTTCCTGCAGCAGCTCAGATAGTGTTGGTCCTGTAAGACCACAAAGTGTAGCAACCGAGGACTTCCTGGCGCGGGTAGGGAAGAGCAGGGTGCCCTGAGCCCTCTCGTGGTTGTGACAATGGCAGTGAGAGTTATTTGAACATTAGATTCTTCAAAAGTTAACAAACTTCCTGGGCTTTCATCTACTGCTGTTTTTCATTTGGTTTCGTTTGGTTTCTTGTTTGGCGGAGGTGTGTGTGGGGAGTAGGGGGTAGCTTTGGTGTTTTCTGCTTTGTTTTGCTGTGTCACCTGCTGTCTCTTTGGAAGCAGTTTTAGTGCCTCTGAGAGGACGTGTAGCACTAAGGTTTATTCCCAGCCTGCTTTCTTCTAGTGTAATTCAGTAAAGCCTGGACGTTTTCTGTACAAATCTATAAAGGTAATCCCTGAAGGGGAGGCTTTGCCATCAGTGGTGGGTTTAACACAGAAGTGAAACACACTGATGTGTTTTCTGGAGACCAATAAAGGATTAAAGTCATTATTAACATCACAGAATGAATTGTTTCAAAGGCTAAAATAGAATAAAACTGTCCAATTCTACCCTGCAAGCCCCATCATTGTTATGTAAGTGATTTATGCATAACCACAATAAAAAGCACAGGTTTCTGTTGTGGTTTCATACCAGTATACCTCCATTTAAACTCTATTGCCCTCAAATGTAGATTTGAGGTGACCAAACTTTAAGACTCACACACACAAGTCAGCATTTCAGAAAAAACTGCTCTGGTCTACTTACCAAACTAAGCAATTATGAGTTATCTTAGTAAAATATTGCTTAGTAGACTTTATATTTCTTATAGATTTTAATATAAATTTAACTATGCCTACATTTGAGTATGCTTTGAATTAAACATGCATGACTTACAAATGAAAACATTTATTAGGGTGATAATCTTAATGATTATTGAACTGCAAAGTTCTCTTCATTTTTATAAAAGGATTTGCATAAAATATCCTATATAATAAAAACCTAATATGAAAACTAACTGAACAGCAGAAGGACCAGTCGCTATGATGAGCACTGACCACCAGGAGGCAGATGCTCAATGCAGGAGCTGCCCCCAGCCTGCAGGCCCCGGGCCAGCCAAGGCGAGTATAAGTGGGTCCCGCATCACCCCGTTGGTCACCCCACAAAGGAAGGCGACCGGTGGCGGCAGCGGTAGGGGGCAGGGCTGGCAAGAAGGTGGTGCCAGGCCGGCCAAGGTGAGTGCCAGCAGGGGCCCCCCAATTGCCTTGCCAGTCACCCCACCGATTGGCCCTGATCGCCAGCCAGGCCTAGAGACCCTACCCTATATATTGGGAACAGTTTCTTAGATTTAAAAATTAAAACCTGGCAAGGCTACTCTAACTCTGAAAAAACAGGATGATGCAGCGATGACATGCATGGACTCTGGCTTGCACATTTTGTGGTCAGCCCTGGTTCTGACACTTATAACTGTGTGACAAAGCCAATTACTTAACTTCTCTCTGCTTCAATTTTCCACCCATAAGATGGGGAAAATAGTACTACTGCTTCAGGAGGATCATGTTACATACTACTTTTTACAATCAGGGCAAAAAACAATGTAGCTGTCCATACAACAGCAAGATGCCTTTCATCTGAATGAAAAGTATGGTCACTGGTGCATGCAGCGTCCCGGATTGCAAGAGGGATGTCCAACTGCTGGTTTAGGCCCATAAATTAGCAGTCAGACATCCACCGAGAGGTCCCGGATTGTGAGAGGGCATAGACCAGGCTTAGGGACCACCCCCCCCCCAATGCATTAATTTCGTGCACCGGGCCTCTAGTATAATATAAGAGAGAAAAAGCAGCTCTGTAGTGAGGGCACTCTTACCTAGAGGATCTGTAGAAATTCTTTTGGTACTCTGTGGCCGGTTGATTAATTTTTCATGCTATTGGGGGAAAGAGACATAGACTAAGTAGAAGAAATCATTAATTTGTGAACAAGTCACAAATAAAAATCCATCTGAACCTCACCCATATTTGAAAGCAGTATAGAACTGCATACCTTGCAAATTAGATTGTGTATTTGTGCATGCATGCTCAGCAATTGCTTTCCTACGATGAGGCAAAATATGTTAACCCAAATCTTTCACAAAATTTAAATCTGAGAATACACATTTAGCCCTGGCTGGTGTGACTTTATTGACTGGGCATTGTCTCAGGCACCTAAAGGTCAGGGTACATTCCTCGGTTGCAGGATCAATCCTTGGGAGGAGGTTGTGCAGGAGGCTGCTGCTGATGTTTCTCTCTCCCTCTCCATTCCTCTCTCTCCAAAACTCAATATAAAAATTTTAAAAAAGAACACAGATTTAACTATTGTTATAGCAGTTATCTGTGAGTAAGCATTTTTCCAAGTATAAAACTATTAAACCAGAAAGCTACCTCTGTGCTATAGACGTAGTATTTTGGAAAGGACTTCTTGGGGCAGGCACCTGTTGTGACACACAGCACAGGACCCGGCACCTAACGGCACTATAACAATAGTGTTAATGAATAAATGAGTGAATCAATGTGCATACAGAATGCTAAAAATAATCAAGTCTTTGAGCAGATATTATTCTAAAACCAATAGTTTATCAAGATGTAATAAAAAATATAATCATTACTTTTCTACGCTGTCTGTAGAACAGTTTGTTCTCATTGAATCTGAGGTCATTAGAAACAGCACAGGAAACAAAGTAAAAACATCTGGGTTTGGAAACCTGTTCTGTGCTCCGGACACTCTTATCTCCTCTATCTCAGCTCTGAAAAGTGATTTATATATTTTTTAAAAACACACATCACAAAATTCTGTACACAATGTTCATAGCAGCTCTACTTGTCGTAGCCAGAAAACTGAAAACAGCTAATATTTTCTGCAATGGGTGAGCAAAGTGTGACACATCTACATGGTGGGATACTTTTCAGCAATAAAAAGGACAAGTCACTGATACATGCAACAACTTGTATGGACCTCAGAGAACTCAGCTGAGTGAAAGGGTCACCTGTTCCCTGGTTGCATTTACATGACATTCTTGAAATTACAGGCTTATAAAGATTCAGGACAGATTAATGATTGCCAGGCATTAGGGATGGTGGGGGAATGACCGTTAGCAGAAGCACAAGGGAGATCTTTGTGGTGGATGGGAAAGTTCTCTATCTTGATTGCAGTGGTTCCACAAATCTCACATGTGATAACATGACATAGAAGTGTGCATGCACTTCAATGACAACTTGCTGTTTGATGTCATACTCTAGTCCCGTAAGATGTAACCACTGAGGACAACTGGGTGAGGACTATATGGGACCTTTCTGTACTATTTATTTTTTTTGCAAATTTCTGTGAATCTATAATTATTTCAAAATATTTTTTAAAAAACCTATTTTACAGCAATGATACAAGAAGGATGGAAATTCTCTATGCAAATAAGTAGAACACTGTCTAAATCATAATGAGCGCTCAATACAAGTTGATTAAATCTGAATATAATTTTGTAGAGATTCTTGTCATAGCCATTACATAAACTTTATATAAAGTTTTATGTATATAAAACTCCCATTAAGAAATTTTAATCGGCTCTAGCCAGTTTGGCTCAGTGGATAGAGCGTCAGCCTGTGGACTGAAGGGTCCTGGGTTCTATTCCCATCAAGGGCATATACTCGAGTTGCGTGCTCAATCCCCAGTGTGGGGCATGCAGGAGGCAGCTGATCAATGATTCTCATCATTGATGTTTCTATCGCTCTCTTCCTCTCTGAAATCAGTAAAAATATATTTTTTTAAAAGAAATTTTAATCAGAGGCAATTAAGAAACAACAAACAAACAACTTAAGTTCAAATATACTAATACTGTAGCACTGCAAAATACACAGAATTTTGAAGACATCATCTATGTGCTTAAAACTCTCAAAACAAGAAGAGAAATGCCAAATTAAATAGTGCAGCACATTCTACCATACCCATCAAAGGGCACGTGGACTTGATTAAATCCAGGACAAGAGATACATGTTGCATTTTTTCTTCTCTTCACATTAATAATTCTCCCCTCGGTCATTTTTTCTTCTTCAGAGATGTCTCCTAGCATCTTGATGCATCCAGAGTGATTCTAGTGTTTAAATATATGCATTTTCACACCCATGAAATGCAAGCCAAGCCCTTCATCTGGCACAGAACCATGGAGGCAGTGAAGTGTGGCGGAGCAGCACAGGACACCCTGGCTCTTTAAGGCGTCCGGGCCCTGTGCTAGCCTCACACATGACCTCTTCATCAGGGAAGTTCAATGACCCCTCCTCTTCCCCCTCCTGTTTTCTTGTATTGCTGGATTTTTATCTGTGCATTATTTTTGCCTTGCACAGTACTTTTGAAATCTCCCTGGTGCTCAGGGTCAGCTCCAAGCCAAACCAGGAAGCCTTTGCTTGTCCTATATAGTATCCCCTCCCACAGATTCCCAGCATCTACACGTGGTTCAGTGGTTGGCAAACTCATTAGTCATCAGAGCCAAATATCAACAGTACAACGATTGAAATTTCTTTTGAGGGCCAAATTTTTAAAACTTAAACTATATAGGTAGGTACATTGTCATTAACTTAATTAGGGTACTCCTAAGGGTTAGGAAGAGCCACACTCAAGGGGCCAAAGAGCCACATGTGGCTCGCGAGCTGCAGTTTGCCAACCACGGCCCTAGGTGTCTCCCTTGGTGGAACTGCCTCTCATTATTCCCTACTTTCCTCTCCCAACCAAAAGGTGTTATCCTGTTGTATCTTCTCAGGTTCCACATTTTGCTGAAAGGTTTGTTATTTCTCTGAGGTAACCTGCTTTTATGTTGACGCTCTCCAGAAGTTTACACATATTTTAAAGCACTAAGTGGTAATAATGACATAAAAGTCTCTCTTCAAATCTGGTGGCAATATCCCATTTTCAATGGTAACTGGGGTGCTCACTAATTCCAAGGACACCCACAGTGCTGTTGCCCTTGAGCAGATATAGAAACAATAGTGATAGGCCCCTTCCTTTTAATTTGCACTTGCCTACAAGTTCTTTGGTGTCTACTGCGGAACCAGAGTTTGTGTAGCAATGTGCTAAGGATTTTAAGACCCTGAAAGCTCCCTCTAACATGGATATCACAGAGCAGGACAGCTAACCTCAGTGCAATGCAACCAGCAACAAGGATAACAAAAAATGTCATGCCGATGTTATTATTTCTTATCATTTACCCTGAGGCCCTTACGCATGAAGAGAATTTCACAAGTAATTGTTACAGTATCATGTGGCAACCACTCCTCCACACAGCCTTAACCCTCACATTCCTCCCACCCCTGCACACTTATTGCAGATTTTTCTGGTAAATAGGTCATTTCTTTTGTCTATCATTTCTGGTAAATAGGTCATTTCTGTTGTGTATCATGTTTTAGACGATATACAAGTGAAAGTGATATGAATAATAAGAGATTGAGGAAGTATATATAATAATTATATTTCTGTGTATCTTTAGCATGGATTTTACCATAAGCCTTTTAGATGCCATGACTAAGTACCGGTTTTCACTGCTTATTGTGCTCTGTATTTATTTTGCATAGAGGCCTCTTCAACTAAGTAATAGCTGCTATTTGCTTAACTTAAGTTCATCTCTTGCTTCATAATAGTAAACATTTATATTCTCAGTCTTTATAATGTACAAATCCTATAGAATCCCCATTGCAAATAAGTTAGAATATTCATCAAAGAAGTAATCTGGTCAAAAGAGTGATGTTAGCATTAAAAGTTTGTGCTGCCAGCATGGGTTCAACTACAAATCAACTAAAAGCTTCCTTCAGAGTTGAGCGAGGACACACTGGTGTGAACTGGGCTAAACTTCTGGTTTCCAGTAAGGCATGTAAGAAGCGGGAAGCTGCTACTCTGTCCTAACAACAAGGAAAAAGCTGAACAAATGGAAAAAAAAAATCAACAACTCTCTTTATATCTGTAAGAGAAGTAAGGTCACAGGGCAAACCCCTGTCCCAGTTTGGAAAAGACTGACAGTTGATAAGGCGACTTTCCAAAGCAGAAACCCACAAGCACTGACCAGCAGAAACTAGCCCCCCCTCCCAAAGGAAACCTGAACTGTAATTGACAAGTTGCTGGAGGCTCAGTGTCCACACAAGACTGGGAGTTACAAACCCTAGGGGACCCCTCAAGGCTGCTCCCACACTTTCGTGAATGTCACCTCCAGGAGCTCAACCAGCTTCTCACAGCGACTATCTGAAAAAAATCCCCTTGTCCATCTGGCAGGGAGAGGGCAAAAGGAACCATTTTCAAATACACCATGGCATTCTGTTCTTCTTACCATAAAAAGGTCGGCTCTCAGAAGAAACAATTTAACCAAAGTCTCCCCTGCTGGGGGGGTTTCAGCACCTCACTAACCTGGGGGAAGGGAGATACTTAACTTCAGGGTCTAGATTTGCCAAACACCCTGAAGGGGCAAAGGATATGAGAAACAATGGCACAGAGTTAAGAGCGGCAAATGTGAAGGAAGCAGGAGTCTCACTTACTCAGGGAAGAAGAAATAGACGAGCATAAAAGAGGACTGACTTTGAAGTCTGGGTCCCAGTATACACAGCCTTTGCCTGGGTAAATCATGCAAGTTGAGGCAAGCCATCCAAACATTCTCACTAAACTCCAGATGGTGAGACAGAGATGACGGGCCCGACCTCTGAAGTATGCTGTGAGGGTGGATGGAAATACTGTCTGTAAAGGACACAACCCAGACTGACAGTTCAACAAATGGTTGCAGAGACATACAAGCCGAATGCAATGTGTGGGCATTTTTAGAACCCTAGAACCCTGTGGTGTGTTTTTTTACAAATTAACCATTAAAAAAAAGAGAAAAAAAGAGTAAGTCATGAATATAGCACATGCTGAATAGTAGATACTATCCTATATAATAAAAGGCTAATGTGCAAGTTGACAAAATGGCTGAATGACTGGTTGCTATGACATTCACTGACCACCAGGGAGCAGATGCTCAATGCAGGAGCTTCTGCCTGGATGTCAGGGTGCTCTCACAGGGGGAGCACCACTCAGCCAGAAGCCAGACTCACGGCTGGCAAGCACAACAGCAGTGGTGAGAGCCTAGCCCACCTCCGCAGCAGCGCTAAGGATGTTCGACTGCCAGCTTAGGCCTGCTCCCCGGGCCTAAGCCATCAGTCAGACATCCTTCAAGGGGTCCCAGACTGTGAGAGGGCTCAGGCCAGACTGAGGGACTACCCTCCCAAGTGCACAAATTTCGTGCACTGAGCCTCTAGTTAAATGATAATAGCTCATTTTATGTATGACATTCTTATCTCTTAAAGACATGTACAGAATTGTTTACAAGTGATATAGTAGCTGTGGTTTGCTTTAAAATACTCAAACAAACAAACATACCCAGGGGTATTAGATAAAAAAGAATGGCAGAAAATGAAGGGTGATGGGTCCATGGAGGTTCATTGTATATTTTCTCTATTTTTGTGTGCCTCAGAAAATTTCCACATGAACATATGCACCAAAAAAAAAAAAAAGAAACAACATACACAAACAAACAAAACAACAACAAAAAAACAACTTTAGAACAAATATCTTAAAAGAGAGCAATATCAGTTCATCAATATGCTGTTACTTTCCTCGTGGATTTATTCTAATTGCACACACAGTGTAGAACTTCCTGATGGCTTGGACAGAAATGCAAAGTGCTTTTACATAGAGAGATATGAAGACCAGAATAAAGCCACAGAGAAATAAGATTACTGTGCAGAGGGGGGCCGGGGAGAAATGGGAACCAAGTTGAGAGCAATAAGAGCTGACCCAAAGTGGTTTCAGTGGAGATAAATCTAGAAATTAGGTTTTTTTGGACATGAAATCAGGCTGCTGCCAGTTCTTAAAATAATGAAGTTCTATGTCTTTGCTTAATGCGGTTCTTTCTTGGTTTTAAACCCCTGCAGTCAAACTAAGGTTCTGTTACTTCATTCTTTTTTTCAATTGCTTCTCTGAAAGTGATCTTTTTTAAGCCTTCACTCTGGTTATGGTTTTGTCAAGAGAAAGGGATTAACTATCTCCCAGCCTTTGAAGTAGTTAGTCACAAAAGGAGAAACCTTAGATCCCTAGTAACCAGAGAGAGCAATTTAAGAAACTCCAACTGATCTATGGAGTTGGGCCAGTCAGAAGAAAGGGGATGGCTGCAAATATTAAGGAGCCATAGACCTGGATAATTCAGGACATCTGTATGGAATATGCATAGAGTCAGTATAGTTTTCAAAAGCAGTCTAGAATAGGTAAAGTGCTTCGAACATACCTAGAATTTAGCAATGACGTGCTGACTATTGTTAATGTGCTTTACATTTTTCTCATTGTTCAAAGCAAGTCTGGCAAAGGCACATGGCCTGGATTCATCAATGCAGCTATGTGGGAGATACTATTGATTTGAAAAGTAGCTCAAAAATCAAAGATGCACAACACTGTTAGAACTCGCATCAATTTCCACCTCTGCTCTTTACTGTTCCACTTTTAAATTAGAATTGCAACAACTTTTTATCAATCCCAAAGACTTGCCAACGTACCCATTCAACTTGGATGTAATTCCTTCTAGAATATTCTAATATATATTTTTTAATTTCCTGAATTTTTGTTTTGTTTTTGTTTGGATTATAGACAGAAATAACTTTTCAAACAGAAAGTATGATATGAATATTGCTGGGAAAGGCCTGGATAGCTATATCTTCCCAGGCCTTGCCACAGTGTGTGTGTATCGTCACGTTAGTCACCCCTTCAAAGGCATGAAACGCTTCTGCTCCATGTACTGCTAGCTGGGGAAGGATAGAGGTAAAGCTTTTGTCAGTCACTGACTCCGCCTTCAACCACTTTATCAATTCCCAGGCATGCATTCATCTGTGAATTAAATCAACAAAACATCATTGAATGCATAGGAGGAGATGGGATTACAAAAGTGAATGAGCTATGCTCGAAGCACAGAGGAACTCAGTCCCAAAAGGAGAGAGCAGGGTAATGGTACCACCGGAATCAGACAAACTTTGTTGACACAGTAACTACCATTCTCTAGCTATTTCCCCTTGAACAAGCCTCTCTGTGTCTCAGTTTCTTCAACCACCTATCTTTTTGGCAAATGGTTAATATGTGTAAATGCTTTATCAAGTTACTAGCAGGGAATAACGTGATAAACATTAGTTATTACAGTGTTGTACCTAATTCTGCCTGGGAAGTTGAAAGGCTTCTTCTAAAAAGATGATAACAGAACTACTAGTAAGTGTGGAGTCAATGCTGTCACAAGGGCCGCTGTAAACGTCTCTGAGGCAGCTAAGAGCATCATGTGTCAAAGGAGTGAGACTGTAAGTGGACTGGAGCAGAAGAAGTTAATTGGGTAGATTTCATATGAAGGAGTTGTAGGGATAAGATATGGGGGTTATGAAGGGCCTTCTAACAGGGTAAATGGCTTGGACTTTGATTACTAGATATAAAGTGTCAACTGAGAAGTTTTAGAAGAGTGATAAATATAATTGTTTTTGAGATAATCCACCCCACCAGCTGTGTGGCCCAGAGCAGAAAAGGGGGGTGGTGATAGGCCTTCAAAGAGAAAGTAACAATATTTGGGAGAATAAATATGAAATTAAAATTTAAGCACAATTCCAAAGTAAAGTCAATAAAACACTATTTTATTGACTGGTTTGAGGACAATAACTCAAACCAGTGTTCAGGGAGCCACCCTAGGAAGCCCCTTCCCACAGCTATCTCTATCTCCCAATGTCTTCCTAGCCTATGACCCACACACACATTCACCTTAAGGCCAAGTCCAGTTGGTTACAAATCCTAAATCTCTCCAGCTCTGTTCTCTACTTGCCATCCTTACTATCATGGTCTTACATTAGTTCATTACCATTTCTTCCATGACTCCTTCCTTAGCCCTTATTTTACTGTGAAGTTCATCTCTAATTTATCCTTATAGGCTGTTACAGTGAGTGATATAGCTAACAAAATTTGATTATGTAAGCTGCCTGGTCAAAATTTACTGATGGTTTGTCATTACTTAGAGGATAAAAGAAAAGTTTACGTATAAACTAACCAGATGCCTATTTCTCTCAATGATGACCATGCTTACTGCAACAGTACCAGCGGCTGAGAGATTTTCTATTTGCTCATGCACTAAGGACCTCTGATTTGAATCTCTGTCTTGATCTCTATATCATGAAATGCCAGATTCTTTTGACAAATCTTGACAGAGAGCCCCACCTATGACAATGTCACAGAGACCTTTGGTAGACCTAGACAAAGCCTTCAAAGCCCTCCATAAGCCTTTCCCCAACTTATTTCCAATCTGATTTCTCCACATCTTCTACTCAGGCCACAGAGGTCGTTTCCTGAAGCACCTGTGCTTTTCAGCTCATACCATTGCTTGGTGTGGAACCCACTGCCTCTTTCTCTCTTCCCCTTTAGAACCTGAATATTCTCTACATCTGTCTTGTTTTGTGACATGTCCCCAGGCCACCTCAGACCACAGGAATCACTCCCTTCTCTGAAATGCCCTAGCACTTACCAGCTTGGTCATTCATTTGCAATTAGTCATCAGTTCCTGTCTTGCCATATTACTGTATTGTTGCACTATCTCTTGCATTGTTTTATAATTTTTCAAGTGTTTACGCTTTCTTTCCTGAACTGGATTGAAACTTCCTTGAAAGCTTGGACTTTGACCTGTACCACTATTATTTTTAGGTTCTACATAATATCTCATATCAAATAGGCACTTAGTTAGTACTTGTTAATTGGAATGTTGAATGGTAAATCTACAAAAAAAAAAGGAAATAGTTGGAATTCATTAACCAGAAAATTGTTTGAACTGATGAACATCATTGTTTACTTTTAAATATTGCAATTTTAAGAGAGTAATACAAGTATCAATTACCTTTTTTATTTTATTTTCTCAGATAGGCAAGAATATATGTACTTTTTTTGGTAAACGAATTATTGAAAGCCATATGACAACATAGTGCTCAATTTCTGGTTTAGTTATACTGCCTGCTCAGCAGAGCAAACCCTCCCCTTCATGGACAGAGGGTGAAGGAGGAAGAAGGAAAAAGAGGAATGATAAGGGACAGAGAAGGAAGAAGGGTGAAACAAGGGAAAGAAGAATAGTCAGGGGAATTGATAGGAGGAGAGAAGGGAGAGAGAAAAAGAAAAGGAAGGGAGAAGATGAAAAGGAAGGAGGTGGGAAGGAGAAGGGGAAGATTCTCTTCTAATTACATTGGCGGGTAAAACACTTTCTAAAAAAAAGTGAGGATCCTATGTCTGACTGAACCAGTTTTGCTCATTTTCACATGTCACATACAATATAAAGTCAATTTTCAGTGACAGTCAAAACTGGGTCTTTCAAGGGCATTCTGGTGACTTAGAGGAAGGTTAGACTGCTGGCCTGGAGGATATCAAGGAAGAGCAAGGAGAGCCAAACTGAAACATTGGAAAGGGTGATAAGGTTTTTAAAAACTTTCACAGGTTAAAAAATATTGACATGCTCTCTCTACTTACCAAGACTCTTGTGACTCCCCTCCACCGTTGGTAGGGGGTGGAGCATGAAGCAACATATATGTTATTGTAATTAAGTCTAGTATAGAAAGCATGAAACTAAGTTACAGAAAACTTTAAAATCACCATTTACTAGTAGTCACGATTCCCCCTCCATACATGCACCAGGAGGTCCCTCGGCCTGGCCTACAGGGATAGGGCCAAAACCGATCTCTGGGTCCAGGGTGCGGGTGAAGCAGATTGGGGCCAACAGTGCCCCAGCAGCAACCTAACCCAGGGCCCATTCTGCGAGGAATTGGGCTCTCTTCTCTACTGGCCGGAGCATCTGCCCCCTGGTGGTCATTGCGCATCATAGCTACCAGGCGAACGGTCGAACAGGCAAACAGGTGAATGGTCAGAACCAGTGGTTCTCAACCTTCCTAATGCCGCGACCCTTTAATACAGTTCCTCATGTTGTGGTGACCCCTGATTTCATTGTTACAAATTGAACATAATTAAAGCATAGTGATTAATAAAAAAAATATGTAATTATATATGTGTTTTCCGATGGTTTTAGGCGACCCCTGTGAAAGGGTCGTTCGACCCCCAAAGGGGTCGCGACCCACCGCTGGCTTAGGCTTTTTTATATAGAGAGATGTGCTTTTTTTCTAATCTGCTTTCTTCATTTCATTTCATTTCATTTTATTCTTGAACCTTAAGATAATTTTGTAAATTATTACAACTAAGCACCCTAAGCAGAATTGAAGTGCCTATGAATGTAAAAATTTCAATAGCTTAGAATCTTCTCATTTATTTAGTCAAGATTGTTCTTTGGTATTTCATGTAGTTACCAAAAAAAAAAAATTATACAGAAGAAAAATCATGCCGAGCAGGGCATGCCCACCACTGCCTCACCGCTTGGCTGCAAACCATGCCAAGTGGTGAGGCAGTGGTGGTTCTGATGAAGTGAATGTCACACTAGCCTCTGCAAGCTTCCTCCCTCTGACAGAGAGAGTTCTTTAATGTGGTGAGAAAGTAAGTGTTGAGGCAGTATCATTATTTACTAGAAATCACATGTCATGAGTTCAGTTTTTAAAAAAAGGAAGTTCAGGCCAAGCAGAACTCGGTCAGCAGGAGGCTTACGGAAACGTGTAGGTGCGGTCTGTCTGCAGCCTCCCACAGGCTTCGGCAGAAACAGCCACCAGGCCTGGAGCCCTTCTCTCCGTCAAAGCTAAGCCTCCTGGTCAGGAAGAGTAGAGGACAGTCACAACTCAAGCACAAATGACCAGATGGCACAGACAGGCCCCTGTGTGACATTATTTCAGAAACTCACACACTACTTCCTTCCCCCCCCCCCCCCCCCCCCGCCAAAAAAAAAGAATCGTGGAGAGTTTTGAAATTTGCTTCTGCCAAACACACATAGACACAGTGTGAACTGAGTTTACTCGAGTATTTTGTCAAAGGAGGAAGTTAAAGGCACAACTTTGGGAAGATTTAGAGACAAATGATGGTTCTTTGCAGCCGTACATCTTCACACATATGGATCTGGAGACCATTTTCAGAAGATCTTACTGAAATGTGACCTGTCACCAGGACCCTCTTTTTCTGTCACACCTCATCACCTCTCTCTGCCCATCCATCACATGCGCATTTGCCCTGATGGTCTTCTAGCCTGGACTAGAAGCTCACGCTTAGTGCCATCGTGGTACTTGCTATTCTCACTGCTGTGCTCTCCTGGCCACACAGGCCGGTGCGCTTCTTTCACTGTTGCTTCTCAGCACAGAAGACCCCTCCGCAATGAAGTCTTCAGTGGCCACCCATCTGTAATAATCACTGCCAATTCTGTCAACACCTGATGCTAATTTATTTTCCTACTTGACACTTCCAACTTTCCCCTTCCCACTTTGGTATTAAAATGCAAGTTCTTTCTATGAATTCATTCATTCAACAAACATTTTTTGAGCACCTCCCATATGCCAGGCACTATTCCAGATCTTTGTGATTTACAGCGAACAAAACACATACAGGAACCTGCCCTCAAGGAACTTACGTCTTTGTTGTGGAATGGAGGATTTTCTAAATAAACATAATAAATGAGGACATACATGTTCGAAAGTAATGATGCTAGAGAAAAGAAAATAGGTCAGAGGAAGTTAAGGAGGGTCAGGAGTGTCAGGTTGTGTGGGTAGGAGGAGATGGCCATAAAATGTAGAATCAGGGATGGTCTCAGAGAAAAGGTGACATCTGAGCAAAGAGGTGATTCTGTTAGCCATTCGGGTATCTGATGGATGGAAGAACATTCAAGGCAGGGAAAACCACTCACACAAAAACCTAAAGCATGTGTGGAAATTTCCAATAACAGTAAGAGAGTCATTGTGGCTAGAGTTCAATAAGTGAAGAGGATAGAAAAGAAGGTCCTAGAGTCAGGAGGGGCCAAGTTCATACAGAGTCTTTCTCGCTGAGTGAAACCAGGAGCCATTCAGGGTGGAGTAAAGGCAAGAAATGATCTGACTGACAGTTTGAAGAAACACTCTGAGTTTAGAATAGTCTGCAAAGAGGCCAGGGAAGAATGAGACCATATATATAGGAATAGCATGTATGTCTCCCTCATGGGCTACAAGCAGTGTTTGTCAAGTTAGCATATGAATAAATACACTATGGTGGCTGAAGGATAAAATACACACACATACTCATGGGCATGAAGTAATGGGTGGTTATGTTTTCACATCTTTGGGAACCAGACGCAGTATATTAGCATTACATCTTATGTTTATGTGTCATATGAATATGTTTGTGTTTAGATCTAAATACATACACATAAACATTTACTGCCTGTCTTCTGTGTGGAAAGCACTTTTAATTTTGACAAACGACTTCACTTAATTTATGCTACATGTATAAATGTATGCATAATATAGTAGTGACTAATGCCAAGCTCTATATAAAAGGGCTACATTCATTTCCTAAAAAAAAAAACCCATTCTAATGTTGTCTAGCTGAGGTTGATTTTTAAAAATTTTGAACTTTATGGAAGAAATCTGTCCTTTTAAAAATGATGGCCATAGTTCCAGTTCCCACTTAGGTATGTTAGTTTGAAAAGATGGGAAACATTTCCACAGCCACAGGCTCTTCCTCAATCCCAAGAACATGTTGTAAGGACTGTGTTTGGGCAGAAGAAAGAGTGACGCTGACTGGCCCTATGCAAATGCCCCGGGAGAGGAGGTCAGGACAGGGGCGCATTGGCAGTAGATACACATATGAAAGGCAGCAGATATTTAAAATGTACTATTTTTAAATACGTCCCTATAGTTTCAATAATCAACATCCAGGTTGGACAATTTTAAGGTTTGAAGAAATTGTTTGACTCAGCTAGTCATTCCCAAATGTTTGTCAAGCACATGTATGTGTGTGTGGCACTGATGATACAAAGTGAGCAGGACAACAGAAGTGCCTGCCCAGTCAATTGCTCTCATTCTCATCCGAGGTAATGTCACCCTCAAAGAGAGAAAATTTGCTTTGGGGCAAGATAAAAACGTACTCTTTTAATGTGTACAACATATACATATCTTATAAAATATGCATATTATATGAAATATATATATATGTATGTACTCTATATGTATATATACACACAGTACATAAACAGACGCACATAATATCTGTGATAGAATGGCAAAAACAAACAAAAAAGATTGAAAAACATTTGTCTACTGGGAAGCCAATGATTGGAGTGAAATATGGTAATTACGATAGGGAAAATACAGGATGTTATGGGAACGCCGGACTAGGCATGGAGGAGGTCAGGAAAGGCTTCCTGGGAGAAGCCACATCTCAGCAGAGGTGTGAGGGGTGACCACTAGGAATTGCTCAGGCAAATGGGTATGGAACGTGTTACTAGAATCAAGATAGAGGCAGAGCTTAGGCAAAAGACCTGGGCAATCACTAACATAGACTTGAATTGAAACAAATCTAAACAAATTTCTAAATTAGCTAGCTTGGCTAATTTAGCTAATTAATTCATGATATCAGATAGGCCACAGAGAAAATACTGCAAACCGAAAGCTGTATCTGTGGTCACATTTTGGACCTCAAGCCTGTCCCCGCTTACATCATGGCCTTTTGTTCCATTGTCGGCCATCATCACAGTGAGGCCCTCACTACCTCTTGGTAGAGAAGTCTGACAGCCCTCTTACTTGTCTCCCTCTGGTCACCCTGTAGCAGCAGAGCCACATAGTGATCTTAGGATGTAATGTGCTAAATCGAGCTATTGGGAGACGCCCTGTTGTGTCATTCCTCTGCTCTCAAATCTTTGTGTGAATCCAAATCAATGCCTTAGCCCTCGGGTTAAGCATTTGTGCAGTCAGACTCTAAACCAGGGGTGGGCAAACTTTTTGACTCGAGGGCCACAATGGGTTCTTAAACTGGACTGGAGGGCCGGAACAAAAGCATGCATGGAGTGTTTGTGTGAACTAATATAAATTCAAAGTAAACATCATTACATAAAAGGGTACGGTTTTTTTTTTTTTTTTTTTAGTTTTATTCATTTCAAACGGGCCAGATCCAGCCCACGGGCCGTAGTTTGCCCACAGCTGCTCTAAACCGCTGATCTAAGGCAGTTCAAGACCCTTTAAGACCCAGGGGTGGGGAATGTCTGTATAAGGCCCACAAAATCATTTGTTTAGGCCCTGCCAAGGCCTGAGGGGTGAGTTAGTTAAATGTCTGACCAAATAGATCAGGCCAGTTTGTAAGTTGATAATTTTGTATGGCCCGTGGATGATGTTCTAAATATCCAAACGGCTCTTGGCAGAAAAAAGGTCCCCCATCCTTGCAAGTCAAGTTCCTAAACTTTTAGGGGTAGGCGAGGGCTTTCACTCATGAAGCTTTCTCAAGGAGCAAAGGTAATAGAAAGTAAATGGACACAAATAAATCTAATAATTTCAGTTAGGGATAAGTGTTAAAAAGGTAATAGGTTAAAGCAATTTTAGATAAGGGGGTGGGGACACTAGGCTAAGAAAGTGGTATCTGAGCTGAGACCTGAATGTTAACCAGCCATGTGACTGAGAGAGGACAGCCCCAGACATAGGAAGCAGCAAGTGGGAAGGCCCGGGTGGAAATGAAAGTGAAAAGAGGGAAAACTGAGAGTGGGTACACACCTAAAAGGCTATACTGTTCTTAACACACACTTTTCAGTGTCAGCAGCTTAATAGACTCTGCCACCCTACACCTGCTTCCCAGGAACCCCAGGACCTCCCCAAAACTAGTAAGTAAAGTGTTAATGTCTCTAAGGATCCTGCACTTCTGTGCAAGTGGCTATTTTCAGTTTGAATGAGCAGAACCCATGTCGTATCATTTGTTACATAATTTTAATATCAGCTCCACACTAACCATAGTATACATGATATTGTCATACAACTTCAAGGGTGAACCTGGCCATCCTAAAATCCATCTCTAAGAATCCTAGGTTTATCTGCCAAAGAGGCATCAGCGCACAGGTTTCTGGGTTAGCATCCCAGCTCTGACACTTACCTAGCTATGGGACCGTGGGCAAGTTACCTAAAATTTCCGTGCCTCAGTTTCCTATAAAATGAGAACAGTGAAAATGGCTCCTAGGATTTTTGTGAGAATTTAATTATATTGTGTTTTAAAGCTCTTGGAAGATTTTTAACTCATTGAAAATATTATGGTGGTTATTATATGGCTTATGAATTCCTGCTAAGCTATGCCTACCATCCCCACTCAAATTCATTTCACTTCCTCATCCTAGCATACTTTTTTCTCCATTTCCAAAGGCCAAATTTCTACGAACTTACATGGTTCAGATAAAATTCCACAATCACCAAGAAGGCCAGTTCCCTCTTCTGAGCAACTGTTACTGCTGCTGTTTATGCCGTAGCTTCATCCGTTACTCCCTTACAAGGTGATTTGTAGGGTTGTGCAAACCCACTAGATTGTAAATCGCTTACAGCAGTGCTGTCCCATAGAAATATCGCTTGAGACGCATAAGTAATTTTATTTATTTTATTTTAGTCACATACATTTTTAAAAAAACAGATGAGATTAATTTCATAATGTATTTTATTTAATCTCATAACCAAAGTATTACAGTATTAGGTAACTAACATCAATTATTAATGAAATATTTTACATTTCTTTGTACTGAGCCTTTGAAATCCAGTATGTGTTGCACACATACAGCACATCTCAATGCAGATGAGCCATATTTCAAGTGCTCCATATGCATGTGTGGATAGTGGCTACCACTCAGGACAAGGCAGGTTTAGGGTATGAAGTACCCTCTCTAGCTCTGTGTTTGTCATCCTGTCTAACATGACACATTCCCTATTTCCAAAGTTCCGTGAATATTTGTCAAAGTAATTACTTTACTGATTTATTTAACATCATTACAAAATCTAACCCGATAGAAAATATATTCCTGCTAGTCATAACACAAAAAAGAAAAAAAAACATGGAAAAATAATCTTGGCATCCTTAAAGAATAAGTTTGTTCTTCCTCTAGAGTGATAAAACAACTTTTTCAGTTATTTTCTCATTAATAATATTGTTTAGAAGTACTAAGCCATGGATCACTAAAAGAAATAGTATGTATGGTAATAAAATTTGTTTGTTGTTTGATACATTTGGAGAAACAATTCAATCTTACTTTCCTGATAAGAGTAAGAATCCTATATAATAAAAGGCTAGATGTAAATCTACTGAACAACCAGTTGCTATGATGCGCACTTTCCAACAGGGGGCAGATGCTCAATGCAAGAGCTGCCCCCTGGTGATCAGTGCACTCCCCTGCTCAGCCAGAAACCGGGCTCATCGCTGCAGAGCACAGTGGCAATGGCAGGAGCCTCTCCTGCCTCCATGGCAGCGCTAAGGATGACTGACTGATGTCTTAGGCCCATGGGGAGCAGGCCTAAGCCATCAGTCAGACATCCCTGAGGGCTCCAGACTGTGAGAGGGAGTAGGCCAGGCTGAATTTTTTGCACCAGGCCTCTAGTTTTAAATAAGAGTAATTAACTCTTAAAACAAATGTGCAGGATTTGGTAAATCTTGGTGAAAATATTTTGATGTCATTTCCATGCTCACCACCTGATTTTTCCTCAAAGGGTTGTGGTCCAAAATATATCCAATGTTTTCATAATGATCTCCCAGTCACTCAAATGCAGTCACAGACACTGTATGGCATGATTTCCATAGTCATTAACTACATCCTGTCAGGATCAACTCAACTTGAATTGTTCCTGTTAGAAAGTTTATATGAAAGTGGGAACCCTGGTATGCATTCTACACTCTAAAATTGTTGCTACCCACTTCTTCCTTATCAACTTTATTGTTACCTTTCCTTTTAACTACAACTATCCGTGTGCAAAAGTTTTGATTGTGCTAGAGCATTGCAAATAATTAATGAAATATGGTAATTAGGGAAGTAAAAGAACTCACCTTTGGTAGTCTCAATGGTAATTTACACACTGGCAACTGATAATGGTTTTCATTAAGTACGAGAGATTGGTCCAAATTGTGGATTGTCTTTTGTTTCGGTAGTTTGTAAACTACAACAGTGCCCTTATAATGTGAGCAGCTGTAGTTGCCAAATTCATCCACCTCTTTGATTTGGAGTTCCAGCCTGGGTTTTCTTTGTAAATGAAAAATGAGCTTGTAGTCTTTTCCATAATCCTTCCCATTGCCTACATAGAAGTAACATGCACTTGTTATTAGAAAGATATACCACTTTGTCTTAATTTTTTAAAATCCAAATAGTCATATAATTCTTTAATGCACTTAAAGCATTTTTGGTGTCATTGCCTCTTGTCAAAATATACCCTGACAAAGCAGCAGCAATAGACCCTGAGACTGTGTAAATTACCCAAAAGATTTCTTATCTGTAATTGGACCAAGGAATCTCCACCTGCTTCTAGGTCTAATAATCTTCCATTTTCTATTCCATTTTGCTATACCAAGAAACTGTTAGAAATAGTCAGCTCACTCTGTGTTTAAAAAATTACTTTCACCTTTCAAGAATTGTTATTTTTTTTCCTTTCCCCTTTCTATATCATAGCGCACACTATCATGACCTCGTAGTGACACTCCAGATCCGGTGCCACTTAGCAACCTGTGGCTTTTTAAATTAATGTTACAATTAATTAAAGTTAAAATGCAATTCCTTAGTCACTCTAACCACATTTCAAATGTTCACTAGCCAAAATTGTCCAGTAGCTACATTACTGGGGACTGCAGAGGTAAAATATTCCCACCATTGCAGAAATAGGCAGTGCTGTTGGCCTGACAAAGCAGCAGCAATAGACCCTGAGACTGTGTAAATTACCCAAAAGATTTCTTATCTGTAATTGGACCAAGGAATCTCCACCTGCTTCTAGGTCTGGGCACTGCAGAGGTAAAATATTTTCCACCATCGCAGAAATAGGCAGTGCTGTTCA
>NW_006287462.1:1444460-1471467 GCF_000327345.1 Myotis davidii | reverse complement strand
CTGAGACGATGCACACTCTGGCTTGTGTGCAGATTGCCAAAGGTCAATATAAAGATGAAGGGGACTGCCTATTGATCTGTTTTTCTCTTAGACGTTAAATAAAATCCATGTCCCACTCAAAGAATTCATCTGTTTTACATAATGAATATAGAGATTTTGACATTTCTCAGAGAGCAGTCATCTAAATGTACTAAAGTTTTAAACACTTAATTGCACAATGCTATTGTGTTAAGTCCTTTCAAACGTTTTTGTCTTCATTCTTCCAACAAATACTCCATATACTCCTTCTAACTGTCAGGCACCGTCCTAGGTGCTAGGGATTGAATGGTGCTTGATAACAAGACACACCCTCCCTTCGTGAGACTGTAGTCAGAGAAACTGTCAATGACCAACAATTAAATGAATAAGTAGAAGATTGCATCTATGGCGAGGTCCACACACACAAAAAAGAAGCACATATGGACTCTGAAGAAGTAAAATAAGGACTGACATAATCAGGAAAGAAGGCATCTCTGAACACGATCATCAAGGTGAGAGATGAAGATGCAGGTGGAGATAGTTGCAGGTAGGGGTGGGATGGGAGGGGAGGAGGACCCTAGGCAGACAGCGTCTGACTTCATGAAATTCACAGAAAGGACCCAGGCCCTGATGCAAAGATGAATACAATTCCTTACTCCTGGCTTCTCTTAAGTAGAGAAAGAACAAAAAAGCAGTGAGACTCCAGAACTGAAGATGGGTTTCTAGAAAAGACAAAGCAGAACTGATTCTGGCATCCTGCCTGACTCATTTTCTTTGAGTGAAGATGAGCTCTTCTCTGTTCCTCATTCAGGGGAATTGCACACACACTGGCTGTCTTCAGGAACTCTTGTTTTAGGATATGCTCCCTGGCATTACAGGCAAAAGTACACTCAGTGCCACTGCCCATGAGAAGCACAGTAACTCACTCCTGTTTAGGGCAGTAGGTAAACACAGCTGCTGTCCCAAGTATTACCGGAAAATCATTTGCATCATTCATTTGGGTGGGCCACTTCCAGTTTTTGACTATCTATTCTTAGAGAGATTGTCCCACGGTGGACACCATGATTTCTGCTCCGCTGCCAAGTAGGAAGAAGGGTCTCTTCCACCCTTCCTTCCTCCCCCTCCTCTCCTCCCTTTTCCCTTTTCTGACATCCTTGACACTCTCTAAGTCCTGGCAGCTGCCTCAGATGGCTGAGACTCTGCATGTGAGAGTGGAAGAGATACTTCAAATTGGGACACTTTGGTTCTCACATCAGCGACATCAGAAAAACAACAGCCTCGGCTTCAAGCTGCATCATTTTTGACACAACAAAGAGCCCATGGGGCTCGCAGTAATTTCCAGAATCAGAGAGAAAAATAGGCAGCATTAAAAACCAATGGGATCTATATTAATTTACAAGTCAACAGAGAATATTACTCCAAGTCATGTCTATTACAAGACTGCTGGCCCAGAAACCTATCCCTGCATTCTCCCTCACACCTCATCTTTAAAAAAAAATTTTTTTTTATTGAGTTCAGAGAGGCAGGGAGAGGGAGAGAGAGATAGAATCATCAATGATGAGAATAATTGATCAGTGGCCTCCTGCATGCCCCCTACTGGGGACTAAGCCCGCAACCCAGGCATGTGTCCTTGATCAGAATCGAACCCGGGACCATTCGTTCTGCAAGCCGACACTCTATCCACTGAGCCAAACCAGCTAGAGCTCACTCCTCATTTTTATATGCATACCTGTTAGATTCTATTCCACCTCAAAGAAAGGTGTTAGAGAAAGGAAGGAGTTGAATTAATAAAGAAAAAATAATTTATGTGATGGAAGCTCCCCCGGAATCTTTTTCTATCCTCTTACTTAGCTGTTTTCTCTCTGTCCTCTTTTTCCTTCCTTCTCTTGTTCTCTTCATTTCTTTTTCTCTCTTCTTTCTCATTGATTCCCTCACTTTTCCCACCTCTCCTGCCCCCTCTCAGATTCACTCACCCTGTTTGTTTTTTCTCAGCATCATCACATTTATTGAAAGCCTTTGATGAACTAGGACACAGCATAAGCATATGAATGAAACATAAGTAAACAATTAAATAAGTAAAATAATTCCAACTTGTGGTAAGATTTATAGTGGAAACAAAAAGCACTAGATTAAAAAAAAAAAACCACTAGATAAATATGAGGATCAACAGGAAGCAGGGGTGTGTCACCAGGTCAGAGGTTCCAGCCCACTTTTGTGCCATGAACTCATTTGGACTTTGGTGAAACCTGTTGATTCCTTCTCAGAGCAGTCTTTTAAATATGTAAAATAAAATAAGTGGGATTATAAAAAAGACAATTGTACTGGAATATAGTCCTATCCACATATCTCTTAGGAGTCTGTTGACCCCAGGTTAGATTGTAAGACAACAGGAGTTTGGGTGTTATTTTAAGTAGAATAGGAGGTAATCAGAAGGTTTCAATCAGGAGAGTAATAAAGTATTATTTATAAGAGGTCACTGTTGTCACAATATGGAAATGGACTTCCTGTGACTAATAGTGGAGAAAGAGGAGTATTTAGGAGGCAACTGCTTTGGTGTAGGAACGAGGTGATCCTAGCATGGACTCAGAGAGCAATCATAGAGAAGACGATTTCTAAGAGTATCCCTCAGAGCAGTGATGGCGACCCTATGACAAGCATGTCAGAGGTGACACGCAAACTCATTTCTTTGGTTGATTTTTCTTTGTAAATGGAATTTAAATATATAAAATAAATATCAAAAATGTAAATCTTTGTTTTACTATGGTTGCAAAGATCAAAAAATTTCTATATGTGACACAGCACCAGAGTTAAGTTAGGGTTTTCAAAATGCTCAAAAGGTTCGCCATCACTGCCTTAGAGTCTGCCCATAAAGGAGAATGCCTCCCCTCAAAAGCAAAGGAAGAGACTGGAAAGAAAGAAGTAAACGAGTTTCTTTCTATCCCTGCTCTTCAGAAGCCCCTCAGTCCTCAGAAGTTTTCCTAGGAATACAAGTTGAGCAAACTCCTGAAGTTTGTGGCTGATAGCCCGTGGAATATGCAAAAAGATGTCTTTACACTTACTTGAAGCAAATATGTTTCCAGTAAACCTTAAAAGGAGTTGTTCTCCTTCTTTCACCTGGAAATGCCGAGATGGCTCTGGAGGACCACTGCAGCCTTCCAAGCGCAAGTTCCTAAGCTCCTGGTTTAGGTCTTTAGAAGGCACCACTGAGATAACCACTCTGTGCGGACTGTCTTTCTGGTGGTACAGGACAATGCAGGCACTGGTGCTGAGCATGGCTTCCTCTAAAGATTTCACAAAAGAAACCAAATGGCTATTGTCCACAATGGAGGACAGGTGGACCACAATAAACCTGCATGGGAGAGAAGAGGCATGACCAAAGGGAAACATACAGTCTCAAAAATATCACTGATGACTGGTAACTCCCAGGAAAGGAGCCACTGTCATCTAAATTTCCTTTAAAATCAAGCATTCTTTAAATTTTTTTTTTAATTTTTTATTACAAAGGGTATTACATATGTGTCCATTCCCCCCCCCGCCCTAAACAGTCCCCTAGCCTCCCCTATCCCCCAGTGTCTTCTGTCCATTGGTTATGCTTATATACCTTTATTGATTTCAGAGAGAAAGGGAGAGGGAGAGAGAGAGAGGGATAGGGACATGAATGATAAGAGAGAATCATTGATCTTCTGTCTCCTGCATGCCCCCCATTGGGGACTGAGCCCACAACCCAGGCATGTGCCCTTGACCAGAATCAAACCTGGGACCCTTCAGTCCATGGTTCTATCCACTGAGCAAAACTGGCTAGGGCAAAATCAAGCATTCTGATGACCAACTGGTTAGATTCATGAATGACTTTAATGAAACTCTGGGCAGTCAGGAAACCAGCTCAAATCAAAACAAATTCTAAAACAGATGTTCTTAAACAAAGAAATTTTGTAGTCTCAGCTCAGCTCTAAATATGGCAGCATATTTTAAATTATATTTTAATTAGCATTACTAATATGTATTTCAAATTATAGAAGAGAATGATGATCAAAATAATCTATTTACTAGCAATAAGATTCAGAATATGTATATCATCAGTAACTAGGAGTTGAAATATTCCTCTCTGTCAGGTGTTGTAAGGATTATTATGATGGATTGAATTATTATGAGTTGAATTGTGTCCCCTTTACCCAAATCCATATGTGAAATCCTAAAACCCAGTACCTCAGAATGTGACCTTATTTGGAGATAGGGTCTTTACAGAGGTGAAGTTAATGTGAGGTCATTAAGATGGGCCCCAATCTGATATGACTGACGCCATAAAAAGAAGAATTTGGGGCACAAAGATATGCATACAGAATCAATGCCTGGTGGACATAACAACAGCAATCTACAAGCCAAAGAGAAAGCCTTGGAATGGGTCCTTCTTTCACAGTCCTCAAAAGGAATGCACCTTGCTAACAAAACCTTGACTTTGGACTTCTAGCGTCCAGAACTAAGGCGATAAATTTCTGTTGTTTAAGTTTCCCAGTTTTTTGCTACTTTATTCTGGGATCCTACCAAATTAACACAGACCCCTCCCCTTGGTTGGATCATCCATCATCCAGCCCTTCTCCAGGGAACTGCCCAGCAGGAACCCTCAATCCAAAGCAGCCCCACTCCCAGAGACAAGGACTGACTGACACAGGGGTGGAAAGCCAGACACCTTGATAGTCACACTGCAAAGCCTGTTGTTTCTTTTATTCCCTTGCAGGATTCACCTGAGGGCCCTTTTTCAATAAGTCATTTGCATTTACATCTTAGACTCGAACCTGACCCAAGACAATTGTAGACACAAGCTGTTCCATTATGAAATACAGTCTATCTTTGGACATATGATTGCCCTCTCTTTATGAATGTCTACTGCTCATCAACCTTAAAGTGGCCTAAAACTCTTCTCATAATGAGCTGTCTAGAAAGCATGGAAATGAGAAAGCAAAATGAGGACACTGAAATAACAAATGCAGTTTGTAAATACATAGTTATGAGATGAGCATACTATGAACAGTTAATTACTATCGCCATGGAATTTCAGAAATGAAGGTGCTATTTTAAAACTATTTCGGAGTTAGAAGCAACCTGTAAAAATAAATCTAAGTTATGAGTGGTTTCCAAAAGCAGTTATTAAACTATCATAAATGAAATTACAGATGGCATCTTCATGTCAGCTCTGGTTTGCATCTTAAGCACAACCTAAGGGACTATTCATACTCCTATCTGAAGAATAAAAATGTAACCCTATGATCCCATCCCCGTAAAACCAATAATAACTCACTGGGATAGAACACCATCAGCTTTTATTGTTTACTATTGTATTACCTCTCTAAGTGTTCACTCAATTCAAATGATATCAAGCCACTCTGCGTGGTTCTCACTGCAACACCATCCAGCCCAAACCAGCCACTGTCTCGGCTTCTGAATCCCAGTAATTTCAAAGATTCACAGGCATTGTTCCCGGGTTTTCTTATAGAAGCACTTTTTGTCCTATGTAATGATAGCAGAAGAGAAATTGGTAAAATCTGTGCAGCACAAATCATAGTTAGTGCATTTATGTTTTTCATTAAGTGAATAATTTAATAACAATTCATTAAGTATATACCATGTGTCACTAATTATGCTGTGCACCAGGAATATAATGATAAGAAACATATCACCCTTGCTCTACAGAACCTCATAGTATTATAATATTATTCCATCACAGAACAAAGTAATCCATGTGGTAATTCAGGTCATCAGTGCACGGTGGTTTAGCAGCAGAAGGAAGGTACTCAGGGAAGCCCACAAAGTGAAAATACTGATATTCCTGATATTCCACATGAGTTTTGGAGATTGAGAAGCATTTTACTACTGGCAACAGAGTTAAGAGTACAGCCCCCAAAACATTAATACACTCTCTGACGTAAACTTGGATGCTTTAGGATAGTAGAGTAGTAGGATAGCATGAAAGGTAAGACCACAGACTCTGAACAAGACTGCCTACTTTCAGTAACTGCATGACCACTGGCGAGTTTTGTTTTTTTTTAAATCTCTCTGTATCTCAGTTTCCTTATCTATAATATGAGGCCAATCATAGTATCTGCATTATAGGATTCAATAAGTTAATATTTAAAGCACTTATAATTGCAGTAACCATAAGTGGTATTAATATTTGCATCCTAATTCCTACAGTAGTCATAGCCAATTAGCTTTCTGTACAATTCTTCTTGCTTAACTGGCCCCACCCAAAAGCCCTGAAAGAAGCAGTGATATGTACCATGTGATACTTTCCCCCCAACTAGAACTGATTTGACTAACAGAAGACCAGTTTCTAACACCCAGTGAATTTGATTCTTTTTCTTTGGAATTTGACTAAGAGGTCCAGAGACTGCAACCTGTCATTGTCCTTTGATTGTCATGTCCTGGGCTATGAAAGTGAATGAGCAGAGAGATCATTATGAAAGAAAATAGAAGGGGAGATGCTAAGGAAGAAGAGGAAAAAAATGAAAATGAAAAAAATCAGCGTAGTCCTAGAGATGGAGAAAGCAGAGATTACCTATTGTAGCCTTACAGTAGATTCCTCTTTTTTTGAATTCACTTAAATGGATATCTGTTCTTCACATCCCAAGGAAGAAAACCCTTGATATTGAACATCTTGCAGGAAAAATAAAACCCCCAATATAATGATACTTCAACTACAAGGGAAAGAACCATTCTAGCTAGGTACTAAAAAATGAAAACCCAAGTGTGACTCACACATCTTTATTTTTTAATAGAATTAGTTATGGGTTTAAAACTAACTTAGTGTCATAGGTTGCGCTGTTCATGACCTATAAATTAGCAACTGAACTAGATTTAAAATGTCTACTGTGAAAACTTTAGACTGTGTTGATCCTTCAGGGGTCAAACAGATTAGAATCAGGAGGATGGGGAGAAAATGACATTTAGTTTTTGGCTTTTGGTTTATAACTCTTCATGTTAATAATTTACTAGCATAGGAAAATACACTCATACTGAATCCAAAACTTCGGTCATTTACTAGAAACTGACTTCATCAAATGTGATATTGGGTTTTTTGTTTTGTTTTGTTTTGTTTTCTGATGGCAACTCTTACTTTTTTCTACCAATAGACTAAATTGTTTTTGTGAGGACATATAGGGTCTCAATTGTAATGGGGCTGACTATGCTCCCAGGTCTAGGTGGGTATATAATTTGAGCCAAATGGTGCATTAGGCATTTATTAATGCTATTTGGCAAAAAAAATTAAATTTTCCCATTCTGAGTACATGGTAAGGGTTGTACTTCCTTGTCCCCAGTGGTTGAGTGGGGCTTGTGACGAGTCTGTCTGGTTAATGAATAGTGAATACAGGAAGTATATGTCACTGTGAGGTGAGGCATATGGTTGCTAATGTGGGTCCAGCCAAACTCTTTCTTCTGCCACCATGACAGCAGCAGACAGTGGTTGCCCTTTAGGGTGAGTCCGGGAGTGAGGATGACTAAGAAGCACCCTGCCTCTGATGGCCACAGAGCCTGTGAGAGACATAAGGACTGTTGTTATGGCCATTGGGTTGTTGGGTTTTTGCTTATCATGCCATAACCTAGGCTAACCTGCCATGTATATTAGATCTTCCTATGGGCCCAGTGATCTGTTCAGGGATGGGTTTGTGACAGATTTATATTTAGAATAACACCCTAGATCTTTATATTTAATGCGGGGGAGAAGAACTTCCTCTTTTCCACTGTTCTTGGGATTATGAAGATGTAGCCACATTGCAGTATAAAGGTTGAGCATGACAGAGAATGGAATTGGCACAGGGAAGACAGAGAAGTGAGACATTGAGCGCTCATTCTGGTTGAAGAAATACATAAAGATAAATATAATCCCAGATTTTTAATTATATGCATCAAAGAATTCTATTTTAAAAAATCTTTATTTTTTTCTATCACTTAAAATCAAGAGTCCTTAATGATATAAAAATTAAATTTAGACTTCACCTTTCCAGCTTTCTTGTGATATAATTGACATATAACATTGTGTAAGTTACAGGTGTAAATTACAATGTGATGATTTGATGCATGCATTTATTGTGAAATGACTACCACAATAAAGTTAGTTAACACATCCATCACTCCAAATTTAGACTTAACTATTATAGAAAGAATTCATATTCAAATTAAATGATTTGGTGGCATTCTTACTTATCCCAGCTGTTCTTAACTCTACAAATAAATGCTTCCATTTATATATGGGTGTGGCAAATGTAGGTTTACAGTTATGAGTATACAAAACATAGAGATTCTTATATTATTATTTATTAGTTACTGTATTATTTTCCAAATGAACAACTATAAGCCTACTTTTGCTGCACCTTGTATGCTATTAGCAAACTTTGACAACTAGTATAGCAGAGCAGTGATAGCACTTGACCCTACTCAGAGATAACATTCTGATGTACTAAGAATTCCATGAAACATAATCACCTCTATTAATTGAATTTGTTTATTTAAAAATAACTGACCTTGCTAGTTCTTGAGTTCAAAACTCCTCCTATGTCCTAAATTCAAGGCATTTAGGGAATTATAATCAGCCCATTTGGGGTCAAGTGCTCAATTATAATGAACAGGGTCATTGAAAAATATGAAAGATCCCACTAAAACAACATAGATACAAAGGACAGTTTCTAGAATTTGTGATGTAATTCCTCCAAAATAAAGTGGCAGGTAGACAAAGCAGCAGGTGTCAACTCCAGGCTGCCTTTCTGACCTGGATGAATGCCTAATGCCTCACAATTAAAGGACACTCCGGAGATTTTTCTCAAAAAAGATCCGCTCCAAAGCACCTCATTATTTTGTCTCCACAAGTAGAACATTTCCAGGACAATTTCTTTTTCATTTTTGACACTTTATTTTTTAGAACAGTTTTAGGTTCATAGAAGAATTGAGAGGAAGATATAGAGATTTCCTATATATCTCGGGCCCACATGTGCATAGCCTTCTCTATTATCAACATCCCCCACCAGAGTGGTGTGTTTGTATCAACTGGTCGACCTACACTGACATATCATAATCACCCAAAGTGCATAGTGTTGTACATTCTGTGATTTGGAAAAATGTATAATGACATGTATCCATCATCACACAGAGTATTTTCACCACCCTAGAAATCCTCCATGCTTCACCTATTCATCCCTCCCCCACCCCAGCCCCTGGCAGCTACTGATCTTTATACTGCCTCCATAGTTTTGCCTTTTCCAAAGTATCATATAGTATGTGCCATATAGTATGAAGCATTTTCAGTTTGGGTTCTTTCACTTAGCAATATGCATTTAAGCTTCCTCCCTGCCTCTCTGTGGCTTGATAGTTCATTAGTTTGGGGCACTGAATAATATTTTATTGTACAGTTATTATTTATCCATTCACCTACTGAATGATACCTCAGTTGCTTCCAAGTTTGGGCAATTATGAATAAAGCTGTTCTAAGATCTTTGTGCAGGTTTTTGTGTGAACATAGTATTCTACTCCCTTGGGTAAATACCAAGGAGTGCTATTGCTGGATTTTGTGGAAAGCATATGTGTAGTTTTGTAAGAAACCAACAAACTGTCTTCCAAAGTAGCTGTACCATTTTGCATTCATACAAGCAACAAGTGAGAATTCTTGCTGTTCTACATCCTCACCAGCATTTCAGGTTGTCAGTGTTCTGGATTTTGGCCATTTTAATAAATATGTCATGGTACCTCACTGTTGTTTTAATTTGCTTCTCACTGGTGACATATGATGTAGAGTCTTTCCATATCCTTATTTGCCAACTATTAACGTCTTTGATGATGTGTCCATTAAGGTCTTTGGCCCATTTTAAAAATCAGGTTCTTTTTTTTCTTACTGATGAGTTTTAAGAGTTCTTTTATATTTTGGACAATAGTCCTTTATCAGATGTGTCTTTTGCAAAAAAAATTTCGCCCAGTATGTGGCTCATCTTCTCATTCTGTTTACATTGTCTTTCCTAGAGCATAAGTTCTTAATTTAATGAAGTCCAGCATATCAATTATTTTTTACGGATTGTACCTTTGGTGTTATATCTAAAAAGTCATCACCATATCAAGGATCATTTGGATTTTTACCTAGGTTATTATAGTCTAGGAATTTTATAGTTTTGCATTTTACATTTATCTTTATAATCAATTTTCAGTTATTTTATGAAAGATATAAGGTCTGTGTCTAGATGTCCACTTGTTCCAGCACCATTTGTGGAAAATCCACCTTTACAAAAGATCAATTGATTATATTTATGTGGATCTATTGCCAGATTCTCTATTCTGTTTCATTGATCTATTTGTTTATTTTTTCAGCCATACCACTCTGTCTTGATTGGTATAGCTTTATACCAATCTTATACTAAGTCTTATAGTCAGGTAGTGTCAGTCCTCAAGCTTTGTTCTTCTTTAAGATTGTGTTGGCTATTTTGAGTGATAGTTTCTTTATTTAAAAAAAATTAAATTAAATTTGTTTTCATATGGTTTTTTAAAACCACAGTAATGTTATATACTTGTAAGTACAATGGTATATAATAAATTCAAAATATTTCTAGTATACTACCTCCAAGTTGAATAAATCTGAAAAGTCATAGTTGCTCAGTAAGCATTCATTTACTTCAGAATTTGGCTGATATCATTTCACTTTATTAAAGGTCAACCTGTGTTGATAATATAGTACTGGCTGTTGAGTACAAAGGAAAATACAGCATGTGGGATGTTACTATTTATAAGATTACCATTTCTTAATGTAAAACATGGTGACTGCAGTTGATAACACTGTATTATATAATTGAAATTTGCTAAGATGGTACAATTTAAATGTTCTCACCAACATAAATAAATAAATAAGAGATAAATATGTGAGGTGATGTGTGTGTTAACTAACTAGATGGGAGGAATCCTTTCACAATGTATACACATTTAAAATCAGCATGATGTATGTTTTAAATATCTTACCATTTTATTTGTCAATAAACATAATAAATAAAAAATAATTCTGTTTAGTTTGAATCTTTAATACATTATAAATTTAACATACAAAACCCAGGATTATAAATAGTAAGCTGAGAGTAAGTAATCTGTGACCTCTTCTCTCCCCCCAAATTCTAAAGAAACTAGGTCCTGATAAACCGGCTTTACAATATGTTTTCGGGCTTGCATAAGCAGAAGGAATCATAAAGGAATGTCCAAAACTCCCTTCCAAAGTGTGTATGAAGCTAGGGTTGAAGATGAAGGGGCAATTGGACAGGGTTGATGGGATTGCTAGGAGGACAGATTTCTTTCCACTAATATAGTTATGGAAGAAAAGCATAAGTGATAATCAAGTGAGCAGAGCAAGAACTGTGATCCTTGGGATTCTATCCATAAAAGGTAAACTTGAGACCTTAGCCAAGATTCTCAAGGAGGCTAATGCAGTCTCAAGGAAGTAGCACCTGGTTCTCAGCAGAGACAGGAACAAATGTCATCTGGAGAAAAACAGCTCCATTCATGCAGAATCTCATCCATGCATGCTCAGAAACAAAGCCCCAAACACGAGGTAAATACCATGAGTGATAGCAGAAGCAACTGGCAACATCCTCAAAGACGACCGATATCAGAACTAGTAGATACAGAATGAAAACAACTATATATGAAAACCTTAATAAGATAAAGGGCAGTATCATAAAAACAAGCGGGCAGCAAGAATGACGGGAGATTTGGATAAAAGCTAAATAGAATCTTAATACATAACATGTATAATTGCTGGAAATAATAACTCAATGATAGATTAAAAGTCTATTTTAAAAGTATACACTGTGTGTGACATTTGAACTTGATTGTGAAGAAATTACTTTGGCTATAGCACACAGAGAAAGGAAAATGGAAGAGAAGAAAGGAAATGTGGAATTTAGAAAGAGATGGCCTAATGTACATCTAATTGAAACCCAGAAGTACTGAATAAATAAAAGGACAAGAGGCAATATTTGATTAGAAAACATATAAGGATTTTTCAGAAAAGACAGAAATTCATTCTTCAAGAAGCACAATGTATTGCATTCAGAAAAGGCTTTTAAAATTCATATCTAGATACAAATAGAAAAATGCAGAACATCAAATACCAAGAAAAGATCTGAAATGCAGCCAGCAAGATAAAGCAGATCACCCATAAAGTCATGAAAATTAAATTCACTGCAGTCTTTACAACATTGATTTTTTAAAAATCCATAAACAGTGGCAACAATATCCCCCAAAGAAATGAGAAAAAAAATCAATCTAAATCTTATGCCTTAGCTGGTCTCCAAAGAGTAAAGCATACCTCTCAGTTTTCATGCCCTTGTGTAGCACTCTCCCACAATGGAGCAGAGTTCCCTCTGTGACTCACTTGAACCAGTAGAAAGTTCCAGAACTGAAGATATGATAATTCCAGACTCCAGAAAGACTAGTAGCCTCAGCTTTTGTGCTTTCTGAAGCCCTGATACTCCATGTAAGTAGTCCAGCTATCCTTGTGGAAAGACCCGATGGCAGAAAGAGGCCAAATGGAGAATCAGATGGAAGAAAAAGGCCTTGGAATTACATGGAGAGAGAAAGAAGCCCAACCATTTCTGCCCATCAGCTGGTCCCAGGCTTCCCGCTATCACTGTCAAGGCTCCGGACATGTGAATAAAGCCATCTTGATTCCCCACCCTCAGACACTGAACTATCTGGAATGCTTAACAAACCCCAATCAAGATCAACATGAGAACCACTCCGTTGAGACCCCAAACAACCCACAGAATCATGAGAAATAATAAAATAGTTGTTGTTTAGAGTAGTTTGTTATGCAGAAATAGATAACTGAAGCACCCAGCAAAATTCTATTTTAAGAAAATGTATACACAGACAAATGGAAAGACATCCCATGCTCATGGATTAGAAGAATTAATGTTATTAAAATGTCTATACTGCCCAAAGTGATCTATAGCTTCAATACAAACTATAAAATTCCCAAAGGCATTCTTTACAGAAATAAAAAAAAAAATCCTAAAATGCATATAGAACCAAAAGAGAATCCGAATAGCCGAAGTAATCATAAGCAAAAAAAATAAAATAAAATAAATAAAGCTGTAAGCATCACACTTCCTGATTTCAAAATTTATTGCAAAGCTACAGTAATAATAACAGTATGATACTGACATAAAAACAGACATATAGACCAATTGGAACAGGATAGAGAGCCTAGAAACAAGTCCACACTTCTATAATGGACTGATCTTTGACAAGGATGCCGAAAATACAATAGGAAAAGGATACTCTTTTTTTTTTTTGAGGTTTAAAAAAATTTTTTAATTGATTTTTTACAGAGGGAGGAAGAGAGAGAGAAACATCTTTTCGAGAAATATCAGTCGGTGACTGGGGATCAAACCAAACCTGCAACCTAGGTATGTGCCCTGACCACTGGGAATCAAACCCAGGACCTCCGGGTGCACAGGACTATGCACCAACCATTGGGCAACACCAGCCAGAGTGAGGAGCTTTTTCCAAGGAAGACAGTGGGTGGGGACCACAGGAGAGAGAGGAGGAGCAGGCCTTTGAGGGGAGGAGTGAGTGTTAAGACTGGGTGGCTGAGGGAACCCACCAGGATCTTCCACCCAGAGGGCGGTGGTGGTTCTGAGTTCTGAGCATGTGACAAGGGAGGGAGCAGGCGCTTGTGGTTGATGTGTGCCCCTGGGCAAGCACTCTAGGAGCCTCCGATCCCCTCTCCTTAAAGAAGATCTGTTGTCTGCGAGGATTAAATGAGATAGCCACCTCTTCCTGTGCCAGGAGCTCAGCATCAGTAGGTGCTGGAGAAGGGCTAGTCCCGTGCAGACAGGGAGGGCCAATCACTGGGAGGCAGGACCACGGTAGGAAGGTTGGGGTGGTGAGGATGCTGGGGTCCAACCCCAGCAGGTCCAGGGGTCCCCAAAGGTGTGGACGGAGTCGGCGAAGAAGGAATGACATGGAGAAAGCGTTCAGTTGATCAGCAGCCTTGCCAGGATCTCTAGCCACAATCTCCAGCCAAGTTCTGTGCCCATGTTCTCTTGCTAGGTTCTCCAGCCAGGTTCTGTCCCTAGGATCTTCAGCCAGATTCTGTCTCTAGGTTCTTCAGCCAGCTTCTCTTACTAGGTTCTGTCTCTAGGTTCTGTGGCCAGTTTCTGTCCAGGAACTTTTGCCACGTTCCATCTCTAGGTTCTGTCTCTAGGTTCTGTTGCCACTTTCTGTCCAGGAACTTTTGCCATGTTCCATCTCTAGGTTCTGTCTCTAGGTTCTGTTGCCACTTTCTGTCCAGGAACTTTTGCCATGTTCCATCTCTAGGTTCTGTCTCTAGGTTCTGTTGCCACTTTCTGTCCAGGAACTTTTGCCATGTTCCATCTCTAGGTTCTGTCTCTAGGTTCTGTCTCTAGGTTCTGTTGGAAAAGGATACTCTTTACTAAATGGCTTTGGGAAAACTGGACATACACATGCAGAAGAATGAAATTGGACTCCTTTTAGAAACCATATACAAAAATTAACTCAACGCAGATTAAAGACTTAAATGTGATGACTGAAAGGGAAAACAAAACTGTCATTGCCTGAGGATGATGTAAGAGTTTACATACAAAAATTGAAGGAATTCTCAAAAAAAATTAGAGATAATGAGAGGTTTTAGAAAGATGCTGGCTTTAATACCATTGCAGAAAATCCACTATATTCATTTATAAATGTATCTCCAACAAATAAAAAGCAAAAAAATTAAATGCTATTTTTAATAGCAACCTAAACTATCAAGTATCTAGGAATATCTAGCAAAGCCTGTGTTGTACATATATGGCAACTTTTCTAACATTTCATTGGAAAACAGAGAACTACACAAATAGAAGCATATGTTATTATAACAGCTAGAAAGACTCAATATGGTAAATATTTTATTTTCCCCCAAAATTGGCCTATAAGTTAGAGGCAAGTAGAACAAAAATCCAAACATTTGTTTTTTGGACCTTGACAAACTGATTCTATTTTATATAAATGGAACATTACAAAAAAATTTAAGTTCTCCTAAAGAAGAATATGATATGATTTAACTACCAGATAGCAACTTATAAAGCTGTAATTATTAAAGCAGTATTAGATTTGCTCAAAACTATATTAAAATAGTGGTCAGTGGAATAGCTCAGATAAGGAAATTTGTTATATGACAGAGGAAGCATTGAAGATTGTTGGTGAAAGGAGAACCATTCAATAGCAATGCTGGGAGAAAATGTTAGCCACACGGAAAATTCCTACATCACACTGTATACAAAAATCATCAATTTCAGATGAATTGCAGACATATAAAAATTTAAACCTTTAAAAAAATGTGATAACAAAGATGAACATTTTTGTAATTTCAGGAAATGGAAGATTTTATCATCAGGACAAAAAGTACTTATCATTAAAGAAAATATAATAAATTTGGCACATAAATATGAAAATTCAGGCCACAAAATGACAAAGGATTAACGTTGAGAATATGATAAAAAAAATTACAAATCAAGGTAAAAATTTTAAAATGAGCACACAAATTAATAGATATTTCACATATAAGAAAACACAGATGTCTAACCAAAGAAATTCTGAAAGACATCATTTTCATTATAATCAAAACAGTGCAGTTTAAAAACACATGAGATTCATTTTACACCTATTAAATTTTCAAAATTATAAAATCTCACAATACGCAAGGCTGGGGAAGATGAGGAGCAATGGGAGGAGACTGTAATTTCGTTCTACCATTTGGTAAAACTTGTAAAATTGAACATGTGCATACCCTATGACTCAAATATTCATTTTCTAGGTATTTACTCTGAAGAAGTACTTGCTCAAATATACTTTGAGTCAAGAATAGATATAACAGCACTATTTGTATTAGAAAAAAAAACAAATAAAACTGATAGCAGAAAGAACCTAAATGTCCATCAGTAGGAAAGTAGATAAATAAAGTAGCAGTTATTCAATAGAATTTTATAAAGATGAAAATGAATGTCCACAACTCTAAATGAAAAGACAAGACTATAAGACTATCCACAGTAGGATACCATTTTTACTTTTATCAAGCATAGACAACGCCAAATAAGACACTGTATGAATAAAAATGTGATAAACTAAAATAAATATAAGCAAAAGAATAATTAAAAATTTCCAAATATGTTTAAATTTGGTATGGATGAGGAGCAATTATGTAACGAGGCTGAGGATGAAATAGGGGAGCGGCAAGTAAGGAGACACAATTGTAGGGGTAATATCCAATTTCTTTAGTTGTGTGGTAGCTTTACCAGTTTGTCCATTTTATTATTATATGATTTGACATATATTTTACAAATATTCTTGTGTATGATTCACATATTACATTTGAATAAAATAATTTTGAATCCAATAGCATTAAATAGAAATGACCATTTTTTTTATGAGCTACTCTTTCCTTGTAACTCTAAAATATTTCTTGGATAGGGTGGAATGTTTCTATTTAATAAATTTTCCCTTTCGTTACTCTCAATAAATCTTTTCTGGCTCACAATCAAATGACTTTCATCTTTTCCCCAGAAATCATTCAGACATGCAGGAATGTAAAGCAATAAAGACTTTAATTTTCATAGTCAGACTATGTTTTGGACTCCACCCGTTTTTATCTTGTTATGTTATGAGGCATGGATTTCTTCACCATGTTTCTATTTCCATAGGGAATGTTCAACTGGCTTTCACCCTTTGAGGAATGCATGTTAGATAAAGAGTGACATAGATTCTCATTTGATTATTTTATGCTCCACTAGATGGAGAAAAATACATCTACCATATTTAGCACTGATAATAATTATGTCAATTTAGCATTATCAAAAGTACAGAGAAATTAGCCTGGCTGGTATGGCTCAATGGTTGAATATCAACCTATGAAGTAGGAGGTCATGGTTCAATTCCTGGTAAAGGCATATGCCTGGATGGCGGGTTAGATCACCAGTGTGGGGCATGTAGGGGGCAACCAATGATTCTCTCTCTCATTATTGATGTTTCTATCTCTCTCTCCCTTCCTCTCTGAAACCAATACATATTTTTTTAAAAAAATGTATTGCTTTTAAAAATAGTAGAGAAATTAATAATATAATTTACATTTCCACAAATTTGCTCATTAATTTTGTTGTTTCACTTAACATTTTTTGAGTACGTACTGTTATACTTTTGCTGACTGATGATAAATGAAAAAAGGAACTTGATACTACGGTCAGATAGGATGTGCATAAGGAATGGGGCTGACACAGAGGCGCAATCAGTCCCTCCAGAAAAAATGAAAATCTTGGTGGGGGGGAATATCCTAGATATGAAAACAAGTGAAAAAGAATCTAAAAATGCTAGAATGCTCTTATCTCCCCAGGGAAGTGATTCTATTGATATTCCCACCCTGGTCAGCCTCCCGCTCCCCACCAACCAGGTGTGTGGGGGCTGATGCTTAACATATCTTGAGGCACATTAGATACAGGCTCCAGCTGTTAGCTGGAACTAAGTCATAATATTGCAATCCCCAAAGGACAGCATTGACCATGAAATGAGAAACAACAGAAACAACTTACATCTCTTTGAACATTGGCGCAAGAAAGCAACAACAAAGAAGCACATAAAAACTGCTCCCAGTGGAAGGGAAAGGAAGAAGAAAATTTGATCTGATTAAAAATTATAACCAATATTTAGAAAGGAATTTCTAAAGGCAAGAGAATGAAATTAGTATGAGAGATAATGCACTAGATTATAGCATGCTAATAGACATGATAGTAATCATTATGCTAATAGGTGATAGAATAATCTGAGTGAGATCACAAAATGAATATGTTTACAATGACTAAAGTTTTAAAGGAATACATAGAAAGCGTAATGAAAAAGGAAAAAGAGGAGTTTGGAAAAGAAAGCTTTTTTAAATTTAGCAACAGTCTTTTTAAATGATAATTATAATGATTGAAATGAACAGTTTAAACTGATGAGAAAGTTGGTAATATATATGATCAATCTACAGAAATTACCCCAAATGCAACATATAAAATATTAAAGATTAAGATATTACATTTAACCCATTTATATTTATTTAATATAATTGATTATTGTATTTACATCAACTTTTTTTTTAATTTTTACTTTTTTTAATTTTATTTATTTTTTACAGAGAGGAAGGGAGAGAGATAGAGAGTTAGCAACATCGATGAGAGAGAAACATCGATCAGCTGCCTCCTGCACACTCCCTACTGGGGATGTGCCCGCAACCAAGGTACATGTCCTTGACCGGAATTGAACCTGGGACCCTTGAGTCAACAGGCTGACGCTCTATCCACTGAGCCAAACCGGTTAGGGCTACATCAACTTTTTAATGCCACTGTGCTACTTTCTTTTTTCCTTTGTTATCTCTTTACTATAAGAACTTTTCCTTTTTTCTTTTACACTTTGCCTTTAGCTTTACATTCAATGCCAGATTTTTTAAAAAAATCTCTTATATTTTACTTAATCAAGTCAGTTCATTAATTTTATCTATTTATTTTGTTAAGAATATGTGAGTAGTACATTGTTATGAGCCCTTATATTTTAAAAAAGGGAAAAACTCCTTTGTTGGTGATAACCCTGATTCCACATCTTCCTTTCAAAATTTTGAAAATTTTAGTCCATTTTTCCCCTTGGTTTTTAGTGTGACAATGAATGAGGCTGAGGCTACACTGATTTTATACTTTCTTTCGTTAAGTGTCTCTGCTGAATGGATGCTGATAGAATTATATTTTATTTAGACAGACATTTCAGTTTTCCATGTTATGTCTTTTCTTTTGCATAAATTTTGCCTAGTAATCATTCAGTACTTTCTAACTCAAGGTTTTAATCAGAATCAGAAAACTGCTTAATCCTTTGATTAATCCTTTTGTGGCTGCTTGGATATCTTCTTTGATTGTACCTTTAATTACTAGGTTACATCACTTCAAATGATTTCTTATCATACTTTGTCCCTTTTCATCTCAGTTTGTCATCTTTGTATCTCAGCCTGTTGTTCTTTCTTTTTTATTTTATTTTTAATTATAGTTTACATTCAATATTATCTTATATTTCATCTTGTTGTCCTTTCATCTTCTCCTGGTCTATTCCGAAGTCTGTTTCTTAGGAATTTTGCTTCCTGGATACTACTAAACGTACAAAGTAGAATTCTCTGGTATTCTTCAGGTAACTATAATTCTCGCTCTGTGAAAACCAGGATGATGCTTTTTCTTCGTTTCTGTTTTTGTTTGTTTGTTTGTTTTGTTCTTCTTTTAAAATCTTGGTATTGATTGGTTGTTTTTTTTCTCTTAAGGCACCAAGTAGGATTTTGTGTTTTTATCTTTGGATATTTGTCTACTCACTTTCAATTCAATAGCCATTTGAATCTCTTTCTCAGATTTGGATGGCAGATCCATGTGCATAATTTTTAAACCAATTTTCGGTGTTTAGTCATTTTTACTGAGTATAATTCCTCTGGACCGATGTGTAGCCTTCTCTTACCTGTGCTAACTGGATTTCCACTGCTTTGGTTCAGCCGAGTGTATGAAGGTGCCACCCTCAGCATGCATTTCTATTAGGGCTCTTATTGCCTCTGTCTTTATCCGTGTGCTTGTGGGAATTTCATTTTTGACAATGCAACAGGCTACCTCCAATTTCTCTCTACATTCTGTTCTATTGTTCCTGAGGGATGTGGAAATATAACCACGGATGGGCAAAGAAACATTGATCTAATCACTTCCAAAAATGATATATGTGTATTACAGAGATAAATGTATATTTTCATTGGTATGTGGAAATCAGATAATAAGGGACAGGCAAACTATTACTTCTATCATATTTCTGGAAAATGGTATTGCTTTGTTTTATGATGTAAAGTACATGTCAGTCACAAATTATTTTTATTAATCCTTTGCTGTGTACTCTACAGATGGTATAAATACTCTAGCAACAAATTACTATTCAGAATCAATTTTTCTGGACAAGTTCTTATATTTGAAATAGATAAATATATGTTCTATATGTATTTTAGGGAATATTTAAAAGGGAATGTCTTAATCTATTAGACTGATACATTTTAAATTAGAAGTTTCTGGATATATCTGCTTAAAATCTTACTTTACTATGACATATAGGTACATGGGTTAACTAAATTGCCACTGGGATATATGCCAGTATGTGTTATACATATTTCTGGCAAATGGAGCTTATACACATATATATCCCAAGTAATGAAAGTATGTATGACTGGATTGTGCCTATATTTCTATGCTCTCTCTCACTTATCTAACACTAGGGAAAGTTTGATTTATTCTCCCAGCCAAAACCCAGTATTCCACTATTGCCAACATGGGGAAAGAACAAATGACCCACTTCTCCATTTCTAGCCTTGCATCTTTAAACTAAATAAATAATGGCTATTTGGAGTCATGACTACAAATAGAGCGATCTGGGCCCACACCTAGGTTGCACTAGTACTTCATAGGCATAGCTAGTTTGTACAGGTGCTTAATCTCAGTCTTCTCACTAATAAAACGAAGATGAGATGGTAAGGAGATTGGATGAGATACTATACATAAGGGATCTGGCACATACTAGTTTCTCGATTAATAGTAGTTATTTCTATTAAATGTCTGAAATTGTTTCTCCTTCTTCTGTTTTTTTAAAAAAATTCTTTTTAGAACCAGAAAATAGAAAGATTCCCTTCTACCTTTTTTCATTAAGAAAATAAAATAAGTATTAAATGAAAGACAGGAGTTTAGATCAGGAGTACTGTTATTCAGTGTACCTTATTCAGTGTTAGCATTTCATTTGCAATTTTATTTCTGGCTGGTAGCTCAATATATATTTGTCTATTGGTGGGGATTTTGTTTAATTATAAACATCAGGAGAGGAAGGAAGCCACCTATATAGTAAATATAGACTCAAATTTAATTTGTTGGAAAAGGTCAAGTTAATCTTTTCCCTATATTAACAGAATACTCCTAAATACAGAAATTAAAATCACCACACCACATCTTTGTAATTAACCATATCAAATTCTTTGAAAGTCAGGACTAATTTTGCCTGTTTTGTATTTTATAGCATACTTTGGGGCCCATTACAGCATAAAATCATTACCCTTTATGGATCCACATTTTATTTCTATACTAGAGGCTCAGTGCCTGAAATTCATGCATGGGGGAGGAGGAGGGAGGGTCCCTCACCCCAGCCTGCACCCTCTCACAATCTGAGGCTCTTTGGGGGATGTCTGACTGCCGGTTTAGGCCCGATCCCACAGGGATCGCAATCCGGGACTACTGGCTTCTAACTGCTTGCCTGCTTGCCTCATTCCCCCTAACCACTCACCTGCCTGCCTCATTGCCCCTAACCACTCTGCCTGCCTTGCCTGATCGCCCCTAACCACCTCTGCCTTGGCCCCCACTGCTGTGGCTTTGCTGGAAGGACATCCGGAATGACGTCCAGAAGGTCATTCAGCTGTCAGGTCTAATTAGCATATTATGCTTTTATTATTATAGATTAAAAATGTCACAATATTTTAATGCTGATATTTAAATACAAGACATTTGATTACATTTTTCAAGCATTTATGTTTCTTTGTTTACCATCGAGTCAATTAGAGATATGAGGATCTAACTCACCGGTTGAAGTATAAAGAAACCATCGTTTTTGTTGTGGTAGTGGCTCTTCTATTATGATCTATCTCAGACCCCAAATTTTTTTTATCAGGGTGTGAAGAACAAGGTAGGCATACAATGACTGGCTTCTGGAAAGGATGTGTGGATGGGTGCTGCACGTGAATCAGAGGGCTGGTGGACAGTACGGAGTAGGAAGTATCTTGCTGTGTTTTTAAATATGCCACCAGAGATGGGTCAACTGGTTGGATCTAAACAAATAAACAAACAAATATATATATATATATTGTCCCCCCAAAAAATATATACACACTTTAACAGCTAATAACTCAGTTTTCACTCCTTTTCAGGTTTAACTGATTTGAAATAATGGGTGAAGCCAGACTAAGCTTTAAACAAAGAAAATTTATCCTAAAGTGTCCTTAGACTTTTTTTATGGGGATACATAAAAGGTAAAGTTTATGGTACAAACCCAGCAAAAACCCACAAATTGAGGGCACACAAATACCAAGTGAAGTGATTCCTGATGTTTGTGATTCCATTGCTTCGCTTTATCAGCCGTGCCTGGACCAGAACGGTCATCAGTTTGAAAACAGGCACTGACAAAAAAAATTATTCATTTTTGTAGATAATTTTAAATTTTGAAAATGAACTATCCTATATAAAAAAGGCTAATATGCAAATTGTCCCCTTGACCGGGAGTTCGACCGAAGATGGGGCCGGCTGGTCAATGGCCCACGACTCCTCCAACCCTCCAGCCCGGCCAGCTCGGCCCAATTAGCCTCGATTGGGGTGGGCCTGCAGGACCCCACCCATGCATGAATTCATGCACTGGGACTCTAGTATGTTAATGAACACTTTATAATCATTCAAAGTGTGTATACATTTTGGGGGACACCTTGCGTACATATATATTCCTATATTTAATTAGCAAAAGATGTAAAGTATCAGCATATTTATAAACCAGTTTTCTGAAACTTTGAAGGAATGTAGTTTTAATATATCTCTCTATACATTGTTGGCTGAATCAATACTGCATTAATTTATTAAAAAGCACATTTAGTCCCTTTATACAAAGTCTTTGTGAAATCTAGTTTCCTTGTCCTTTTTTATAAATAACTGAGAAACACTCTTAATTGTAGGCAACAAAATGACCTAGAAAACAAAATAAGCATTTTACGTAATTTCTAATTAAAACTATTGTTAGATCAAGTGATCCTTAGAAACTAGAAACACAAGACTATATTTACTTAAGTGTTTTCTCTCACATAAGAAAACACTGCTTTAGCTAATAATAAAAATAGCTAGCATAATTCCAAAATTTCAAAGTTTATGAAAACTATTTATAAAATTAATTATTCATAATATCTTTTATTTAAAACTTTTCTTCTTTGCTTACCTTTTGTGGTAACAACTGGGAGAAACAGAAGCACCTGGGAAAGATTTAAGGCCAGAAGTACAGGGAAAACTGAGGAAATGCATGTTCTAAAATATAAACTGATATAACATTGCTCACCTTTGTATATATTGAATTCTTTAACAGTCTAAAACAGTCTTCCCAAGAATGATTTTTTTATAATTACATATAACCAGACTTTCAAAATCATAAATATTTTAATGGACAAACCTCCTTTTTGCTTCTGAGGTGGAAATCTTGAATCATATGAATGTCCAGTGCCTGGCATCAATCCTATTATACTCAACATATATTTTTGTTCATAACCATCATAAACAAAACAATACAAAAACCAGCTAGAAAAAATCTTTCAAATAAAGTGGAGATTCATTTTGCAGTGAGATTGAGTATGCTCCAAATCATCATTTTATTACTAAAAACACTGTATGTTAGGTGGTTGAAAGTATCAGAGAAGAATTCATTTACTGTTTTATTAAATATTTTGATCTTCATCTTTTAGGACCAGGTTTGATGACTCACACAATCTATTAGAAGGAATTCACCAGTTATTAATATTTACCTTTAATTGCACAAGCACGGGTGAGCCGAAAACTCCCGGAGGGTAATGCAGGGATATCCGCGAATCCATGCTTGGCTTGAGAGTGAGGCCTTTCGTTGTTACTGTGAAGGACTCTTTCTTTAAACAGGATACAACAGAGAAGATACCCAACTTGTAAACTTTCACTTCAGCACAGGTCCCCTGTGTGATTGAACGACAGTAGGACAAGGACATTAGCACAGCGCTGTTCTTACATGCTCCGTGGCTGTGAAAAAAAACCTACATGCTGTCCCTGTACTTGCCCGCAACTGAACATAGGCAACCAGGAATTTCTCAGTTTTGAGCTACATAACAGTTTATTTTTTAATTTAAAATAAATCCCAAAGAGAAAATGTATATGTGCCATGAGCAATCACATTCAGATTTTTAACAAATATTAATTACTTCTGGAATCCCATCCTCCTTAAGTTCACCAGAATGGACTTTAAATACTGGCCTTTATCCAGAAGATTCAACCCTGCTCTAGGACTGAAATTTCATTGGGTAGTTTCTGTACACATGATAGCACCTGTACCATCAGCAAATTCTTCCTTCTGACAACTCAATCTCTTAGTAAAGTCATTTTCTCTACTTCTGTCCTCCATGCAGTAGGAGCAGTTAACTACAAAGAGAGACATTTGTGTTTCATTTTTATATAGTGATATTTAAATTTGAAGCCTTTTTTATCACATAAAGGAACTGTACATAAATGAAAACAGAATTATCTACTCATATAATCTCCAGCGCTTAGAATGAGAAGGAAGACTTAGAAGCAATTTGATCTATTCATGCTTTCCTGAGCACCAGCCGGGCTCCGCCCTGGTGTGAGTGGATAGTCATGCAGACACACAAACATTTCAGGGATAATCACAATGCAAACTAACCTATCATTTGAAAACTGACTAAGGAAAATATTTCGCAATATCACTGCATGACTCCGTCGCTGGGAAAATTCAGGGCATGGTGAATGTCCCTAATTGGCTGGAGGGAATCTGGTGAAAGGTAAGAAAGTGTTCTGGGAACCAGTGGTGGTTGGCCTGTATCTCAGGCACATCTGGCAGATGTTAGGAAACAGGAAGGGTTGTTGATCAAGGGAGTGTCATGAACAGAGCTCTGATGGCGGTTCAACTGACTCTGGAGTTAGAATTCTTAAATGTCATATGAACCACATAAACATTTGGAAGGAATCCAGAGTTTAAATTGTCTTGAGCTAAAAATAGAGATAACTACTATTAGAATATTCTAAAGAGAAAAGTATATGCTTTTATTTTTTTCCAGTAGACAATGGTGTTCTCTCTCTCTCTGTCTCTCTGTCTCTCTCTCTCACTTTCTCTCTCTCTGTCTCTCTCTCTTTGATTATTCATTTTTTTAAATATATTTTATTGATTTTTTTTTTACAGAGAGGAAGGGAGAAGGATAGAGAGTTAGAAACATCGATGAGAGAGAACCATCGACCAGCCGCCTCCTGCACACCTCCTATTGGGGATGTGCCCACAACCAAGGTACATGCCCTTGACCAGAATCAAACCTGTGACTTTTCAGTCTGCAGGCCGATGCTCTATCCACTGAGCCAAACCGGTTAGGGCTGATTATTCATTTGCTAAACATCTTGTGTAGCTACTTTGTGAAAACCACATGTACCTGAGCACTTTCTGCTTCTATGTCAGGCAGAATGGCCAAGATTAAAAAGCCCCAATCAAGAGCTGTTATACTTACAGGCTTCCTAGACTAAATATAACATGTATTAGTTGCATAAGTGGGAGTAAATAATGAGAACAGGCTTAGCTTTCATATTTAACTGGATATCCTTATTTGTGAATCAGAAAAGACCAACCCAGAGAAAGTAGAGATGTGTTATAAAGAATTTCTTGTATACATGGAATGTTTTCACATTTATGCCCTGCCCTCCTCTTCAAATAATGACAATTTACATAAAGCAAAAAAAGACAAATATTTAAATTGTTTCAAAGTATGTTCACTGGCCCACAGAAGTTTCTTAAATTTTTGTTCCCATCAAATCTATGCTAAGTTTAGTAATTGTGAATATTCTTTCTTCAAAATATATGGATTTGTGGCCATAGAATTATACAGTAAAGTGTACGATGGGGGGAAAAAAGATCATTTTTAACTGTTAGCATGTGTTTTAGGCTTCCTTTTATCTTTTTAAGTGTACAATAGTTTTCCTTTTGTCCTTATGACCTACCAGGTAGATGTTATTATTTGTTCATTTTCCAGATGAAGAAATTGAGTCATAGCAAGGTTACATAATTTACCAAAGTTCACATAGCAAGAAAGTATATGAACCACATTTGAATCCTTCACAATCCACATCCTAACAACCACATATACTGTCCTTCATATATGAACTAAACACAATTTATAGACTAAAAATTATCTCAAAGCATACACACACATGCACAGTTGTTCATTTTAACATAATTTTCCAACCCATGACTGATAATAATAAAGCTACTATCATCCGGGGACTCTAACATTCTTAAATTTTGCAGAGATCCGTCACAGTGAAAACGTTAGTCTAAAGCCCGGCTGGCATGGCTAAGTGGTTGAATGTCGATCTATGAACCAGGAAGTCACAGTTTGGTTTCCGGTAGGGGCACATGCCCAGGTTGCGGGCTTGACTCCCAGTGTGGGGCATGTAGGAGGGAGCCGATCAATGATTCTCTCTTAATATTTCTATCTCTCTCTCCCTTTCCCTTCCTTTCTGAAATCAATAAAAATATATTTTTAAAGAAATGTTAGTCTAAAGCTAGTCTAACAAAGACATGAAGTTAATTAAGCCATGGTGTTGGATTTGTTAACCACGTAAAAACATTTGCTGTGTCCTAGACCCAAGTTCTCCATCCCTCAATTTGGCCAGTAATTTCTGTTCTTTGATCTTTGTGACTTTAGAGATCCTCAGAATTATACAATAAAGTGTACCATGGAAAAATTATAATTTTAACTCCTAGCATGTGTAATTTCTGTTCTTTCTGCTCTTTGTGGCAAAAAAAAAAAAAGAGTAAATGCACTAAAATAAATCTATGACCCTTTTCTTTTTTTACAAATGAGAATTTATATCTATACTACAATCTGGTAGAGAAAGAAATTTTTAGAGAAGGAATCAAACGGCAAGTGTAGATGTAGCCAATCATTTACCAACCTTGTAACTTCCTCTCATTCCATCCAGGGAACTTGGGGTTAGGTAACTTGACTGAAGGTTTATGTCAGACATTTTCACCATGACGTCTTTGTAATTTCCCCTGTAACATGCGGTAAATGGAATTGCAATGCATATTGGAAACGGAATTCTCATTTCCATAACTGAGC
>NW_006287462.1:1438740-1444238 GCF_000327345.1 Myotis davidii | reverse complement strand
ATTCCCAGTAGGGGGGTGTGCTGTAGGCAGCCAATCGAATTTTCACTCTCACATAGATGTTTCTTTCTCTCTCCCCCTCTCCCTTCCTCTCGCTCTCAAATTCAATAAAAGTATTTTTAATCTGTACTTAGAACATAGTATTATATATGTTACTTATTATTATTGTTACTATTTTCATTGGTGTTATTATTTAAGTGAATGAATCTGAAGATTGCTGAAGCTTCTTGATAAACCAAATACTAACACCTGAGTAGTTTCTTAAGTTATATACATTCTTAAGTGAATGTATATCTGGTATTGGAATTGTCTAAACATATTAGATCAACTTATGATGATAATTCCATTTTTTAGAAAAACTGAGAGGTACAAACGTACTGTGAATTTATGACTAATCAAGGTAATTAGAAACAGAAATAGAATATTTAAAATCCTCAAAGAATCAATCCAAAAGCATATTTTGACAGAAAGTTTATTTTAACTATGTGTATTACTCTTGCTTTTATATAGTCACCTTTGCCAAATATTTTAGAGTCTTATAGACTCAAATTCAAATTTGAGATCAGTCACTTGCTATGTTTGACCTTAAACATCAATAATTACTATTAAAATTGCTAAGTTTTAGCTTTTTCTATGGGCTAGGTATTAGGCTATACATTATTTCATTTAATCCTCACACTATGAGGTCAGGTAGGTATATCATCACCCTCTCTCTATATAAAAACCTAAGCGACCCTTACAACTGGACAACCATCCAGTAGATATAACGTGCACTGACCACCAGGGGGCAGATGCTCAACGCAGGAGCTGCCCCCTGGTGATCAATGTGCTCCCACAGCCAACCTCCCGCAGCTGGCCAACCTTTCACAGTCCCTCCCTGTGGCCAACCGGCCCCCATTGGCCCAACTGGCCCAATTGCTAGCCAGGAAGAAGGACCCCACCCATACATGAATCCATGCACCAGGCCTCTAGTTTTAAGGAAAGTGAGGTCTAAAAATTTTAACTTTCTGAAGATTACACTGATGGTAAGCTGTAGAATCAATAATTTAATCCATTCACCTTTAACACAAAAGCTCAAACTTTCTAATATATTTCCTCAAATCATTCTAAAGTCCTGAGATTTTTATGCCTTACATACTGAAACTAATATCTCATTCACAATAGTATAAAGATTAAGTGAAATAAAATTGAAATATATTTAGAGAAATCAGAGGAGCTATATAAAATATAACATTAATAATCAGGTTTAAGAGAAACCCACACCTGAAACCTATATGCTCATGTTAACCAATGTCACCCCAATAAATTTAATTAAAAATAATCAGTTTTAGAATTACCAGGTCTTAACTATTTTTCAGTTATTAGTAACTTAAATTTTATAGTGTACTTGAGCATAGACATCTAAAAATATATGTTGAAATTGCAGGGAGGGTTATTTATTTGTATTTATAATCCCGAACCCATAGAAGTAGAAGAAAATTACCCAGCCCGTTGGTATGTAGAAGTATTCTCTGATGGTGGTGATTATGGTAATTCAGAAAATGAGAAACATTGTCTAGTAGGATACAATGACCCAGCCTTCAAGAATGACTTCAAGAAGAATGACTCTCTTCTGTGCCCCAGATGAAGTAAGGTGAGGCGACCTGTAAGTGCTTTCATTCATCCTAACCCTAGTCAAAGAGATAAGGTCCAGCCTCGAAAATAATCAATGGGTTTGTTCCAGTTTTGTTTTCCTTTCAGTCTGTATATAGGAGGACAGCTACACTAGAAAAAATAGAATTTTTTCCCCCCAAAAAGAAACTATTCAGAGAGGAATCACAACAGATTCTGTGGGAGGTGTTTTTTTTAATAACACTCATCTTTTATGTGTCAAGTGGGCCTCTGTAGCCTGAGAGATTGCAATGAGTAGTCATCTTCTTAAATATGCAAGCCAAGCACAATTGGTTTGTAGGCCACAAAGAGGAAACCAGCCACTAGAAAACACCTAAAGGCGTGTGAGAGGGAGTAATGCAGCAATGACTCATTAGCGGATGCTTTGAGTCATTTCTGAATGTGAGGATCCTGAAGTGTTAATGTTTTTCTCAAGTGAAATGGGCAGCTACGTCAACAGTTGTTTTGTGTGGCGCTCTTTCGTACCCTGGGGGTCTTTCATGCACTGAATGTCCTTCTGGAACACCTATAGAATTTATTAGATTTTTCAGACCTATAGTATCCTCACAGCAAAACTAGCTCAACCTCTTATTTGATAAATGAGATGACTAAAGTCAAAGTGAGCAGAATGACTTGCCTGCGATCACAGACTCATTTGTGGTGTTGTCCTGAAATGGTACCTTGCATCTGAAAGAGCATCATACCTGGTGTCAGTGAGGGGGCAAGTGAAGGTTGATCATGTGGAGGAGATAGTGAGGGTTGTTGAGGTGAAATAAATGAACACACTAACATTTAGCTTAGCGTGAACCTCTGCAAAGTGACATGGGACTAGGACCTTCACATGATTTTCTTATTTGAGTAATCCCAGAAAATAGATACAATTTCCTACAAAGAGGAATCAGTAATGAAGCACATTGCCCAGGGTCACAGAACTAGTTTGTAATAAAACAGGAGATAAAATGTAAGTCTGTCTCACTCACAAACCAATGATATATATATTTTTTTCATATTCCACATTGCCTTCTAAGGGTGTTATTTTTGCTGAAAAAATATAGCTTGTGAGTATTTTATTTGAACAAATAGGGGTAATTACCTACTTGTATTGGGGAGATAATTCACAAAAAAAAATCAGTCTTATATACTTTTTGAAGTCATAGTTTCTTTGAAAGTTTTATGGAAGCTCTGGACCAAGGAGATTTAATTGGTATGAAAATATGCATTCAGGTTTAAGAACCTCCCAAAGCTCGTCCCTGATCCCCCTAGAGCTCTGCTGACAAGGAATTCATGATTATTTATAAACTAGAGGCCCGAGAGCGCAGGTGGGGAGGTCCCTCACCTGCACCCTCTCCAATTCGGGAGCCCTCAGGGGATGTGCTACTGATGGCTTGGGCCCACTCCCTGTGGTTCTCTGCTCTCTGCAGGGCCTGCCTGCTCTACACCATGGAGATGGGCAAGCAGGCCCTGCTGGGTGCTGCCTGCAGCCCTACTTGCCTGCCTATGGGTCGCCACCACCACTGCCCAGGAGGCCTTCCTGGGTGCTGCCTGTGGGCCCCCCTTGTCTGCTCGCAGGTTGCCTCGGTGACCCCCCAGTAGGCCCCGCTGGATGCTGCCTGCGTGCCCACTTGCCTGCTGGGCTCACATTGCCAGGGTGATGCCACCAGTGTCTTGCCCAGCCGCTATGGGCGCCACCATCTTTGTCACTGAGTGATGGTTAATTTGCATATTACTTTTTTATTAGATAGGATAAAATAAACCTGAGAATTTACTGAGGAATGTAAATAAAATAAATCTGAGGTTGGGAAATTCTCTCCCAAATTTTGAACACTTTGCAGCCTTCTAATTTTTTCTTATTATAATTGAAAAAATAGTGATTATAAAGTGTCCCCATTCTGGATAATGATACAGTTTAACTACTTTCTCATATCATCAATTTCTTCCTTCTTTAAAAAGTATTTAATATGTTTGTCTCCTAAAGCTATAAGACACAGACAATATTAGTAATAGCAGCCATACAAATTTTTATAGAAGTAATTTAAACTGAATTACTGATTTGCAATGTCTTTTGGAGATATTAAATGTAAATATAAAATTTTATTCATGTATACATGCTATGACTGCTAACTACAAAAACACATATGAATAGGCATAGATAAGCATCTCTCCCATTGATTGCATTTACTTACTCCTTTTCCATTATGTTGTCTTTTTGCTTTAGACTCTTTGAATCATTGGGAAGAAGACCATTTGTGCATTTATTGGCCGTATCGCATGTTATTGGGGCTGTGGTAGTCTCTTGTCTTTGGTTTTCTGAGCTCTCTTGAATTTCTCTTTCTGTTGTCTGGGTGATGTCATGTGTCTCTTCCCTGCTGCCGTTCGTGTCTTCAGCAGTCACGTGTGCCATTTGTTTATAATCTCCATTTTCTGCATTATCTGGGAACATTTCGTTCTGAGACTCTTCTTGCCTTGTGACATCTCCATTCACTGATGTATCGTTTTCTTTTTCCGCTGATTCCAAACTCATGTGTGCATTATTTTTCTTTAATCCGTCCTGGTGCGTGTCATGGCTTTCCTCCCCACTTGTGGGAGGAACAGTGGCTGTTTCTATGACAGTTTGTTCCCCTCTTGCAGCAATGTCTGTTGCTTTGATATCCTGAATGGCAGACATTGTCTGCAGTGGAGTACATTCATCACGCATGCCGCATAAATTACACATCTGCTTTCCTTCTTCCTTTAGAAGTGTAGCAGTGCTCCCCAAATATTCATTTATTTTCATGAGGCAGTCTATGAAAGTAATGATTTCTACGCACACATACACACAGAGAGACACATAAAAAGAAATGCAAAACGAAACCAAATTATGTTTCTCCCCTGACATGTAATGAGTTATGGCAAGATAACCTTAGAAACCCTACCAAGGCCCCTACTGGGCATTAAGCCAAGCTCCCTCCTGAGGGAGAAGTCATTTGTACAACTGTCATTCTCTTAACACATCTAGGAATGGGGGACAAATTGCTTTTAATCTAGTAGTAAATCAAATCCTTTTTGTTGTGAAAATTCTTTGAATATTGGAGGACATATATTTTAACCTCCCCATAGACCAGGGGTGGGCAAACTTTTTGACTCGAGGGCCACAATGGGTTCTTAAACTGTTTAGTTTTATTCATTTCAAACGGGCTGGATCTGGCCCGCGGGCCATAGTTTGCCCACAGCTGCCATAGACTGTTCAATTGAGGTCAATATCTCCCTTAGCCATGCCTTATTAGGTAAGATTTTGAGACTTATTCTTTCTCCTTTGAATGTACTATAGCCCATCAATTATCCATTTATAATTACTTGCCTAAAATTTAGCGAACACTCTATATGAGACTTGGGTAGAGGTATACCATACCAACATTATTTCTGTGGGTGTGGATGCTATATTGAGGATTTCGTTTGCTGTTATGAGAATTGGATTAGGCTGACACTATTTCTCCTGCTGAGCTTGTGATCCTTGGCAATTTTCAAATCAGTCTTTCAAAGGATAGCTCTAGTTATACTGATTCTCTGATTGGAAGCTGCAGTGGCTATTAAAACACCATTAAAGAAAGTCAAGCCTCTTCACTCTAGTGTATACCCTCATCATGGATCCCCACTTCTTACCATTCTCCTTTTCATTTCTCCTCTCCTCATAGAGAGCTCACCTGATGCCTTCTTGCAGTCTTAGTAACTCTCCAGTCTTCAGAATTCAATTCTGAAGTATGGAATCTGATATGTAAGACCCCATAGCTCCATGTTTTTAGAATCATGGATAAATCATCCTTTTACTAGTCTGGACTTAACTTTGGGATCCAGTTCTGACAACTGGATTTTTA
>NW_006287462.1:1424196-1438348 GCF_000327345.1 Myotis davidii | reverse complement strand
TATTTATTTTTTAATCTTCACCTGAGGATATTTTTCCATTGATTTTTTTTTTTTTTTAGAGAGAGAGAGAGGGGAAGAGAGAGGGAAAGACAGAGAGAAACATTGCAGTGAGGAGAACCATTGATTGGTTGCACCCTGTGTATGCCCTGATCAGAGCCTGGGCCCAGGAGGAGCCTGCAACAGAGATACGTGCCCCTGACTGGAATCAAACCCTCGGTCCACAGGCTGATGCTCTATTCACTGAGCCAAACTGTCAAGGGCTGCCTGGAATGCTCCTTCAAGATTCCCAGTTTCTGTTCCTTAGGCTTCAGTTTAAATAAAACATTTCTTTAGCGAAATTCCCAAATCCTCGCTCTAAAAATGGGACTTCACCTGCTTCTGTAGCCTTAACACATTTTATTTGTACATTTCTAATGGAACTGACCTCATTTTTCCTTGCATTTGGGGGGTTGTCTAGTCTTACTGCCCCTATTACGTTGTGTGCCCCTTGTGGACAGAGACTCTACCTTAGCCTTCTTTGTATGCCCCTTAACCCCTCTCAGAGTGGCTACCCAACCAATACTTCTTACAGAAATAATGAATAAAATAAATACTTGCCTTGTCTCCAGGTACATTGATTCTCCTTGTCCAGCAGGACACACAGCTGCTGGCAGGTGGAGCGCAGTGTGCCTGCTGTGTGCTCCAAGAGCTGCTGAAGGGCCCCACTGAGCTCTTGACCCAGAAAGACCACTGTGGCTGTCCACGTGGCCCCACCGGCCCCTTCACCGTGGTCATGGCCCAGGAGTGCCTGCTTCAGCATCAGGTTCTGTCTCCAAATCTGCTTCAATATGTGGCCGAGTTTACCGGAGCCCATATCTTCTGTATCCATTTTATGCTCCAAGAGGGGAATGCTTCTTTCCTGCCAGCAAAGCCTAAAGGTTTAGCAAATTCAAACTTGGCAATGGTTATTTCTCCTAAAATCTAGGAGGTGATCCAAGTCAGCTAGCCAAGCACTTTCTTGAAACATAATAATTTATTCAGCTTCTTGTTGACCAGTGTGAAGTTACTAGGTGACCAAAGGAGGGGCGTTCCGCACCCTGGGTGCCATTGTGTACAGAATAGATTAATCACGGGGACGGCGCTAGCTCACACAACCCCATCTTCCATGTAAGTTTCACACTTCAGTGTGACTTCAAGGTTCAAGGGAACAAAATAGAGATTTTGTGGAAAGATGAGAAGTTTATTATAAAGGTACCTTGTTTGAACAATACTGCTAATAAGATTCCTAGGTGATACTTAAAAATACGAGTGAAATAATATGGTGTTTGAATTTCTTCAACATAATCTGGGAGCGTGGGGGTGGCATATAGATGAAATAAGACTGGCTGTAAGTTAATCATTGTTGAACCTGGCAAAGATTACACATGGGTCTTTACAATTCTAATTAGCATATATTTATAATTTTTTAATAATGAGTAATTTAAAAAATATATTCCTTTGCTGGGGCAGAGTCTATTACCATTGCATAGGTAAGTGTAATTAGTACTTTCTTATATGCATGTCTGCTATCAGTTTGAGGTAGAGATACTTGGCTTCTTGACTCTCTGATAATTTCCCTCTAAGTGGATAAAATGCCCCCTCACTGAAATAAAGCCAACCTGCAAAGTGGCTTTCTCTGAACTAACAAGGAGTCTTCACCATATTCAATGTATTAAAATTCAGATTCTGCAAATTCTCACCACGCTGGCCCCAAAGTTGGCACATTGTATGTGATGATGGGGGTGGGAGGGAACCTGGGGATTTGCAGAGGAACCCAGAGTACCTTGCTTCCTCCTTTCCAATCCCCCTTCTCTAAGCAGGGAGGACACAGCGACTTGGCAGAGGGCCGTGCATTCCAGACAGGCTCCCTTCTCAGAGGCTCTGGAAGGAAATGAAAGCTCTCCAAAAGCAGCTGGAATGCTTCCTCCCACAGGCATTGTGTTATCTCATCTGAGGCACTGGAGTTCTTAGAACTACACGCAGGACACCTGGAACGCAAGATGGGGAAACTCAAACCTAGTGCCTAAAGAACAAGAATGAATACCACAGGTCTAAGTCCTACCCAAGCTGCGTGTGGTGGGAAGAGCCCGAAAGAAAAGGGAAGTAGCAGTGTGAGGAGTGGTGGCTGGGATTCTCTAGGAGAAATCGGACTTTTAAGTGACCTGATTCAGTCATAATATGAGTCCATATCACATCATGAATCACATTGTTTTAATACTTTTCACCCTCTTTTAATACAAAAGACTTTCTGGTTCAATTTTCTTTTTAACTCCTGAAATACGTGTGACTCTCAATAATAAATGTATACATGGCTTTAATTCAATGCCAGTTCTGAAAACTTTCTATATCATTTACTGTATAGAGTCGCTGGGAATAGGGCTTGTTAGAACTTTGGAGAGAGGCAGGCACATGAACAAATTATTAAAATACAGCTTAGAGTATGTTGAAAGCTAGAGCAGAAGTATGAATAACAGAACCATAAAAGCTTTGAGGAGTAAAGCTTGAGTTCCGATTAGAAGCCTGAGAGGTGTTTGAATTAGGAGCTAAAGGATGATCGGGATGTGAGCATGCCAGACAAGGGATGGAAGAAACGCTCCAACATAGGCCATATGATTGAAGACATCGGAGCATGAAATGACAGTGTGATCAAATAGGGGAAAGTGTGGCGTTAGAGGAGGGTTCAGTCAAGGAGTCAGGGATGTGGCAAGAGCGGAGTGTACTCATTGTGGGGAGTCAGAAGTTGGAATTTTGTTTTGCAGATAAAAAAAGAGAAACTAAATATTCTTGAACCAAGTTAAAATATGATCAAACCTTTGCTGGAGGGATGCAAATGGTTAGGTGGTTAAGAGTTAAGAGCATTAAGGACTATATTAGACCAGCAACAGTGCAGGCCAGGGTAGGGGATGCTTTGAGAGGGGATTTGAAGCAGAGTGAATAGAACTTACTGACCCACTGGTGAGAGGGAGATGAATAGAAAGCATTGAAAATCCATCCTTTTCATTTATTTGAGAAACAGTTATTGGTTGCTGGTGCAAGAACTGTGCTGGTAGTGGACTATGACTATAATTTTTAGTTTAGGTGACTGAACAAATGGTAAAACAAATAATTAAAGTAAGCAATTTAGAAAAAAAGAGGCTTAGTAGCTAGACAATTTGATTAATTTTGGATTTGTTGAATTTGAGATTACTCAGGAAAATTTTTTGGAATGTGTTAGAAAATTAGAAGAAAAGTCAGAATATTGGCCTATTTGACTATCATCAGTGAGTGGGTGGCGAATGATTCCCTGAAAGTGGAAGAGACCATTGGAGATCATTTTAAGCATTGAATAAAACTTATAATAAAATGCTAAATCACTGGACCAATGTACATTTTTTCCCTTTTGTTATGTAGAAAAAATTCTTTCTCAGGGCAAGGGGGAAAAAAATCCCAAAATATTTCTTCTTAGCCTCATTGACATTCATTCTTCTCAAGTCTAAACTTGTTCTCTGTCTGGCTTCCCAAGAACATGTAACATTTGCAAAGTGAGACCTTCCACAAGCCACGCTGCCTCTACTTGTTAAAACAGGCATCTGTATGCTCCTGCATCTTGTTTTTCAATCAACTGATGTCACTAACCACAGAAAGAACCGACATTTGCAGGCAACATCTGTGACACCCACAGAAGTTGTTTGTAAAAATTTATCCTGATAGATTCAACATTTGATTAACACCTTCACCCTGGTTATTAGTTAGTGTGACCTTTCATCCTTTCTTATACTTTTTTTAAACTAAGAATTCTGTTCTGCCACTAACATTAAAGGAATTAGTATGCAGTCTTGAATATACAATACGTTATGTAGTTGAAAAGACAACTGTTCTTTTTGATATTAAAAGTTTACAAAACGAATAGAGACCAAATTCAAGTAAGTTGGATAGTTGCTTGTTTATTCTCTCAGGCAGAAGATGAGTGGAATAACTCAACACAGGAAGAGAAAATCCTATCAGCAGTGAAACTTTCAGTGCCCCTCCCCCAGCCCCCACCCCAAAGAGCTCGCCCTGCTCCTGCCAGATATCAACAACAAAGCACCTAGTCATAAGCCCTATCTAAATATATGAACTTCCAATACCTCACTTTCAAGTATAAGATAACAGTCAAGGAGGGCAGGCATTTGAGAAAGACTTTAACATAATGCTAGAGATTAAAGAAATATAAATAAAGGACTTGAAAAAAATAGAGGCAACACAAAGAAGAGTAGAAAATATCATATAAATCTATAATTGACATTCTTAGAGTCTGGGACAAGAGAGGTTAATGTGCCCACAAAATAAGAAACAATTTTCTAAAAAAGGGAGCTTTCAGACAATAAGAAAGACCACACTGAAATTAAAATATGATAACATACATTTTTTAAAACTGGTGTAAGGGTAGGAAGAAGCAGTTGAGGAGTTCTCCCGGAAGGTCTAACAAAAAGACAAAGAGATGATAGGGAAAAAAGGTGGTTAAAAATATTAATGGTTCGATGCAGGTGGTCAACTTACATGAGTCCCAGACTGTAATGTCCAGAACAATACATGCAAAGAAAGAAAAAAAAAGTACAACTGGTCATAGTATCATGAGTATTCAAAATACCAAGAACAAAGGTCCTCATAGCCCCCAAAGGGAAAAAAGGTCACATTTAATGAGTAGGCATTTGATGTCTCAACAACAACCACTGAGACCTAGAAAAAATAGAGTTGTGACTTCAATATTCTGAGGGAAACCTCTTTCGAATTTAGAATTCTGATTCCCCCAAAGTCTCATTCAACTGATGTGAGGGGCGGGGGCGGGGGGGCATTTTCAGGTATGCATATCAAAAAATTGGCCTCCTGTGTGTCTTTTCTTGAAAAGCCATTAAGAGGTATACTCTAATAAAAGCAACAGAGTAACAGAAGAAAAAAAAGTCAGGGAATAGAAACTCCAGGAAAGGAGAGACATAACGCAGATGCCTAAAATGAAACCATAGGTGACAATAGTGTCATGGGCCTCGAGAGCTCTAGTCCAGGTTATAACAGCCACCTGAGCATCCCAGGAGGGCTGGAGAGCTACGTGATGTTTAACCATTTTAATAGAACATTTGCAATTCCATTGGAGATTTCTGGGAAGAATTATTGATAACTGAGCAAATGCAATAAAATGAGACAACTGATCGACTAAATTCAAAGGCAAGGGGATGCTTTGAGAGGGGATCTATAATCATAGTATACTACCCTTGCTATGCATAATATTTACATAGCCACAATAACAAAAATATTTATAGTTACTTTAACTAAAACTGGTGACATAAGTCCATTACCAGGACCTGTGGCCTTTGGCTGGGTGCAGGGGCGTGTATGTGGAGAATGAGTATAGTAGTATGAGTGTGAGGTCAAAAAGGCTTATTTCTACAGTAGGAAGTCAAATAATTAAAAATGAGAAACTAGTATTTAGGAAACTGGAAGTAAGTGTCAGACGAAACTACTAAAAAATTAAGTGCTGTTACTTCTGTAGAAAGATGTGGGAGAAAGGAAAGCCACTCCAGACCTCTAGGAACTAGTCCAGAGCTATCTGCTAGGCCTTGGTGTCCACCTGTCAAACATGAAGAATTTCACAGAGCATCGACATCAGACAAGGCCACTCAGTGGCCATGATTGATCAAGGCAAAATGAAAACCACTCCATAATCATCCAAACACAAACAAGATATGAACATTGTTCAGGCCACAAAATACCAAACATATCTTCTTCTTCTTCCAGTTACATGGGTGAGGGCTGCTTCCTACTGCATATAGCTCTAGCATCTTTCTAGTCTGCCCTGCCCATTTACAGTTTATTGAGATACTCAGTTATGGAATTGTCCTCACTTTTAAACAGCATCTAATCCAGAGCAGGAAACTTTCCCAAAATTACACAACCAAAACCCAATGCTATAATACATTTGACGCTCTTTAACTGAGATACCCCACAACTTCCCGTGGTTTAAGTTTATCATTTCCTCACTGAAATGAGTGATAAGCCCATCCTGTTCAATTACAGGTGTGTTCGTATGGTAACTGGCTGGAGGTCACTGACAGATACTTGGGTACTTGGGTTGGGAGGAGCATAAGGACCAAGTATATATTGCTTTTCTCAGAGTTGTCAAATTTTGGCTCTTTAAAAACACTAAACATGGATTACTTTGAAACAAGCTAAATGCACATATTAAAAAAGAACTATGGCCAAAGGTTACATTCACTACAGATCCCTTGACGATGAGATTAAAATTGACATAGCATATTCACCTCATGTGGGTTACTTAAGAACAGCTAACACATACTCTGTTAAATTTATAAAGAGTAATTTAGCATTTGAAATGCTTGGAATTCAGTGGCAAATGTACAAGAATGAACTTAAATTATAAGTAGTCCATGGGCTGGGCATGATCTTCAAACAGAGGTGGAATAATTACCACCTGACCATGGCTCAGTATAAAATAATTGGAAGGTCAACAAATAAATGTTTGATGATTAAGACAATAATGAAATGTAATAAACAATCCACATGTTCTTTTTAAAAAATCAACATACTGTTCTCCTATAAACATAATTTTAAAAATGTCTTCATGTCAAACACTTGGGCAAGGTTCAAATTTCCAATTGTCTCATAAAAGTCACAAATGCCTTTTTAAAAAAACACACATTTTAAAAAGTGGGCTCTAAATAAGGTCCACACAAGCAACTAACTCCATGTTATTGATTTTCATATAAATTAAAACAACTGAAAACTCATTTTAAAAACAGCAATTTATGCCAACAAAAATGGTGATGGAGCAGTTTAATTATAGATTTGAAATGTCTTTTATTTTTGTCATTTTCATGTGTTGATGAGAAGTGGTTGTAAAGTTGATTCAGACTAAGTCCTCAAATTTGAAAACGAAAGCAGACAAATTTGCAGGGATAGTTTCATTCCATTGAGTTTAAGTACATTCTTGAATCTTTACTAGTCAATGGCAGTGAGGATTGATTTTTGAGATGTTTTGTCATACTTTGGACGTTAGTAGTGAAAGTTCTTATTGGCAAATTTGCAGTTACTATGGAAAGAGCATGGTTGTTCAGGGTGTCCGGAACTGTGTTAGAATTGAAAAGTAGGCCCTGGCTGGGTAGCTCAGTTGGCTAGAGTGTTGTTCCAATACACCAAGGTTGCCGGTTCAATCTCTAGTCAAGACACATACAAAAATCAAGCAATTTGCCTAGCCGGTTTTGCTCAGTGGATAGAGCATCCGCCTGTGGACTCAAGGGTCCCAAGTTCGATTCTGGTCAAGGGCACATGCCTGGGTTGCTGGCTAGGTCCAACGTGCAGGAGGCAGCCAATCAATGATTCCCTGTCATCATTGATGTTTCTATCTCTCTCTTCCTCTCCCTTCCCCTCTTAAATCAATAAAAATATTTTTTAAAAATTAAAAAAACAAAACAAAACAAAAAACCAAAATCAACCAATGAATGCTTAAATAAGTGGAACGACAAATTGATGTGTCTCTCTCTCTGTCTTCTTCTCTTAAATCAATAAATAAAATTTTAAAAAATTTAAAGAAAAGTAATGAAGAGTATTTCATTAATTGGATAGCAAATGCTCCTTTGTTAAACAACAATAATGGCCTCTGAAATGAATATCAGTGTTTTGGATAAAGGTTTTGCAACACTTCTCTATTGAGTCATTGTGTTTGTAGAGATTATGACTCATTATACAGTCATGGGCCTATGATTTAAAAGCAATGAAGTAAATTTTAGTGTGAAATGAAAACTAGACAGTTTTCTGCTCTGCCAGACTTTCTGAGACAGCTTTTTTAAATGAGGGTGTGCCAGGTGCACGCCTACATGACACCCAGTATTTAGAAGATGTTTCTATACCTTCCTCATGCTTGACTTCTACCAGGGCATAGTCAGAGATTTGAGAAATAGTTCTGTCAAAAATAAAGAAGAAATAGTTTTTTAAAAGGAGAAAAAGAAAGGGTGTAATATGTTCGGACACTAGGTATTCCTCCAAGTTCACGGCTAGGTTCCTTCCTTCCCTCGGGGCAGGAAATCCAGTGAAATACACAACTATATTCTAGGTCTCCCTCCATAGAATGTCTGTTCTACCTACACACAATCACATCTCTTAGCAACCTTATGGCTAGACTTATCATACAAAGATGCCTCTCTCTGAAAGTGGAGTTGTCATTAGAAGTCTTATTCCTCACACTGCAAAAATAAATCTGAAAGACACAAATTCTTCTGCATAAACTATACCCTTAACATCATGGAAACTTTTTCGAAGTGAAAAAGGATGCTGAGGGATGCCCAACTGGAGGCTTTTCAGAAATAATTGAAGGTTTCCCACTAAATTTGGATGAGCTGAGGTCCCCCTCTTAAACTGCCCCCCTTGTCCATCATTACTAGAAGAACAATATTGTGCACGTTGAACCCTCAAATGTCTTTGTCTCTCAGAAATAAAATTCATTATAGATAAAGTATTAAGTTCCTCAGAATCATAACTTTCTTCCCCCCTTAGATCGTTATCTTGCCATATTTGATCTTACACTTACCAACTGCTGTCTCAAATTACTTATTAACCAGATATTAACCATATTCAATATCAGAAAAAGAATACTAGCCATCTTCGTTTTTTGCTTTACTTTCCCTCTTCAGTGCTCTTATCACCCCATTCAGGGCCATCCTAGGATCTCGGTGAGTGGGAATGGGTGGGAGGACGGGCCAAAGCTGGCCCGAGGCAAGCATTTTCATTGTGAAATGATCACTGGCGTCTTTCTGGCCTTGTTTTCCACCCATCTCTCCCTTTCAGCATATCTTCCAAGTTGTTCTTTCTCTCCTGCTTTCTTGAATCACCTGCCAAAAGTCATTTGGATAAACCCATTTGCACCAGAGTCTTGGCAGGTCTGTGAGTTTCCTCACCAACATGACTTGAATTTCTTTATGAATCGGTAACGGCAAAATCGGAGCTTCTCTGTGATGTCTTTCCAGGCGCCGCTAAGCCTACGTGTTAACCCTGCAAGTGAAGTGATATCATTGGGAACATTTTTCTCTTTCTGTTATATTGAGCACTATCAGAAACGCATGATTTTTTTTACTGGTCCATTTCTTAATTCAGCATTACCTATAAAATGGTAAGGGAACCTCATTTGATTTTTTTAAACTCTTTGTGATAAGAGTGGGAATGTGAATGAGTTAACTTCTATTCTCATGAAGGACTCAATTATTGTTAGGGCACAGGTGATCCAAGAATGTGCCACCTTTTAAAGATGCTGTTACAGTTGCTGGTGGACCCAGATAACAGCGCCAATGTAATCCCTGGTTCCCATACTGAATTAAACCTGCTTTGGGTTATTTAGGTCACATACTGCATAGATGCCCTTCTCTGTGTCATTTCTCTGTAATGAGTGAGTGTGCTTCGGTTTTCTCTATAATATACATTTATTTTGGGAGCTCATTAAACGGGTTAGAAAATTTAAATAGGTCTAGCAAGTACGGAAGCAAGTGATGAAGTTAGAAATACTCTGTGGTATTATCTAACACAACATGAGGATCCTTTTTAACTCTTGGCTGCTACCTACAAAGGAACTGCGAAAGCTATGTGAAAATCAGGCCTACACTTCTTTTATATATGTTTATTGTTATTGCTTAAGAACATTAGTTTTGTTTTAAAAGCAAAAATCCAAATAGATCGTGAATGCTCTAAGCCATTTTGTCCATGTGAGGGTGAAAGTTAGAAAATACTAGATTATATAGTAGAGTCCAATTTATCCTCCCCACCCCACCCCTCATACCGCCTTTTGCTATAAATACATGGTTGTAATCCCTCCTTAATCTTAAATTGGTTTGTATTTTTCTAAAGTCTAAGATCACTCCTGAAAAATAAAACTAGGTGCTTAGGGATGAATGACTTAATTGCATTTCAGTAAAGATGCCCTATGGATTCATTTGAGCACACAGGACGGTACAGTTAGTCTGCATCTCTGCATGGGAAATGGCTAACTTGTGTTTTGAAGGAGTTAATTCCCTCAATGCCTTATTTATATCCTAAGAGGAGAAACAGGCCAGAATGTTCAATACCAGAGGACTTCTCTTGTTTCAAATGTACAAGAGAAATAATATATTCATCCATGGGAAGAACTGACTCCTGTTCGGGAACTCTTAAAAACCACGATTTCATTTATTACAGCCTCAAAATTTTAATGATAGCTTACAGTAGTAAAAGAGTTGATAGTTACTAATTTAATAAGTAGAAGTGTAAAGAGTTTACCTTGTGTGATAAGCTATAAGATTTTAAGTAAGAATTTTTCACATATTCAAAATAGTCTCATTAAGAAATTCTAGATTTTTTTAAAGTACCCAGCTCTCAAATATTTTCTTGTACTTTGTTCTCATTTCAACAAGCTCTAAACTTAAGGCGTGGAAAATAATGCCAACATTCTTAAATATATTCATCCATGGGAAGAACTGACTCCTGTTCGGGAACTCTTAAAAACCACGATTTCATTTATTACAGCCTCAAAATTTTAATGATAGCTTACAGTAGTAAAAGAGTTGATAGTTACTAATTTAATAAGTAGAAGTGTAAAGAGTTTACCTTGTGTGATAAGCTATAAGATTTTAAGTAAGAATTGTTCACATATTCAAAATAGTCTCATTAAGAAATTCTAGATTTTTTTAAAGTACCCGACTCTCACATATTTTCTTGTACTTTGTTTGTTCTCATTTCAACAAGCTCTAGACTTGATGCACGGAAAACCATGCCAACATTCTTACGAACCCAGAAAGTGGAGTACTTCAAGGATGGACAGCAGAGGACATGCTAGGGATTAAAAAAAACAAGAAAACATTTTCTATATGCTTTTGAGAAGAAGAGGTGATCCACAGAATGGCTATTTGTGAGTATATAGAAGTGTTTTGAGGATTTTTACAGTTGAAGTCCTTTTTCTTTTTTTTACAGAAAAGGAAATAGCAGTGTGTTTGCATGACCTCGAAGCTTGATATTTTCAGCCATTACTTAATTCAGCAGCTCTGGCAACGCCCTTTTGTATCATACAAAAAAAAACAAAACAAAGAAGCAGAATATAAGAAGGCCATGAATTCTTGAGAAATTTTGCTATGTGGATACAGCTTCAGCCTCTATGCACTGCTTTTTCAACATGATAACTGTGATATCCTTCCTACAGCATAGCTGTGAGAATTGGGCCAATAATAGATATTGCAACTCATTTGGAGACAACTTTAAAATATATTTTAATTGATTTCAGAGAGGAAAGGAAAGGGAGAGAGAGATAGAATCATCAATGATGAGAGAGAATCATTGATTGGCTGTCTCCTGCACACCTTCTGCTGGGGGTTGATCCCACAACCCAGGCATATACCCTGACCAGGAATTGAACCATGATCTCCTGGTTCATAGGTCAGCACTCAACCACTGAGGCATGCTGGTTGGGCCATTTGGGGACAACTTTAATCAATGTCACCTGTGAACCATGACTAGACCAAACAACAAGATCACATCATCTGCAATAACCTACTCAAGTGAAGGCCAATTTTTATCACCAAATCTCTGCCAGATAAAGTGAGGACAACTGACCTGTGCACATACAAATTCCAGAGACAGGGGCCCTGATGTGAGACATTTGCTGACCAGGCAATGTATGTTTGGGTTTATTGTGTGCTAAGCATTGTCATAATATGTAAATAGCTTAAAAGAAATAGTATTGGGTCCTTGTGGATCTAAAAAATGTAGTTGGAGTGACTAAACATTAAATTTAGTAACGATCATAGGAAACCAAAAGTTTATACGAAAACTGCCAATTAGCCATGCGTTAAACAGGGTCTTTAAAGAGAGAGTGCTGTAGATTAGACAAGAAAGGTAAAGGGAAGAGAGAGCAAGTAGCACAGGCAGGCAAATGGAGTGGTAGATGTTAAATATAAATAACTTCAGACATCCTCAAGTGCAACTTCAAACCTGTTGGAAAGTCCCCGATTTGCAGAAAACACCAGGTGAACCATGAGTGTGGCAGCCAGGAGAGCTAAATGGTGAAACCATCCCCAGGGATGCTGCATCATCTAGTTATACCAAGCACATCCTGTTGCCGTGGGGACAAGAATTGTAAAGCAGCCAGCATCTTGAACTTAAAAAAAAAAAAAAGACCTCTAGGTTACATACCAATTTATTTTTTAACAATGACATTTTTGTGCTCAATCCTTGGCTCTCTCAAGGATATACACTTAAATTTTGGTGGCTCAGAGAAAACGTCATGGATGTGAGTTTGAATGAAAATGTAAGCATTGTTGTGTGTGTGTGTGTGTGTGTGTGTGTGTGTGTGTTTCCTAACCTACAATATATGAAGCACTAAAAGAAATAATTTACTCACACCTGCTTCCTCTCTAGGATATCCTGGGATTTTTACTACTATTCTATGTTAATTGCCAATATGACCACCCCCCGCCATATTTACTCTCAAATGATGTTCAGGGACACAATAATAGCAAACCAATGGAAGCATGCGATAGCTGGTAATTATTTCTAGCCCATCAGCTGAAAATTGAGAGTTAAAGCCTTTGGATCTCTTATGAGCCTTGAGGAAAGTGCTGTTTTGTGCTGTAGCTGATTGCATCTGCTACATAAAATATAGTTTCCTTTGAGGTTTTGAAAGATATATCCTTTGGAAAGCCTCAATACCATGATAAAATCGAGCTTATAACACTTTGTCAGCTCAGACTCAAGGGATTTTCCACAAGTAGAGAGTTCATGTTCAATGTTTAGAAGAAAACAACAGCAACCACCTCAAACAGTTGTGTCCTATACCGGAAATGTAAGGGGCATCTGAATATACATACATATTTACACATACATTCTAAAATTTGTTCCATGTGTTGTGAAGAAATGAAATCCGTCCATTTTGGTGAGCAGTGATCATTTCAATTTTAAGCCCTAAACTGATCGAGATAACTTACAAATATGTTCATTCATTACGACTGTTTGCTAGGCATCTACTGTGTGTCAGGTGCCCTTTAAGCACAGGACACAAGTCCCATTCCTCACGGAGCTGGGTATTAAAGTGGGCGACTGACCCTGTTAGTGTAGTTTCGCCTGCCAGGAGAAGCTAGCTAGCCACCTAGTGCAGACAGACTTAAGTAAACAATCTCTAAATGCTATGTAATCTGAATGTATTATATATTTTTGTTTGGTATTTATACTAATGCTACAGGTAAAGGAGCTGTTCTCAACATGTTGCAGCGTGTAAAGATTATCTGATATTTCACAACAAAGCTAAAACCAAATGCTTTCAGATCTGATTGTTTTGTTTATCTTGACTGTTAAAGTAATTATTAACAGTTAAGCTTGAAGCAAAGCAAACTGCTCTATTTCACAGAGTTACCAAGACTATTCCCCATTGTTGTCAAATATTGTGTCTGTTTTATTCACTATTTACTAAAAAAAAAATGGTTTAAGTTGGTTATAGTTGCACAAAACTACTATAATGACTAAGAAATTGTAGATATTTTTAGGATCGTTTTTTCCCCTTATAATGAATTAGCTCTTTTGACTGGTTGAGGATCCATTTTCATGAGGTCAGATCACTGGATGGAATTTTGAATTCTGGAAACTTCAAAAGGCTCATTATGTGATATAAGATTCAAATTTAATTTGAGAGGAAATGCTTCACTAGAATCTATTTCCTGACCGTGTCTTTGTAAACAGATGTGTTTGGGAATTTCCTCTAGCCATTGCCACCTCTTTTTTGTCATTCCTGTTTGTCTTCTTTTGTGATAATTAGATATTTAAATGTTGAAATTGATTAAGCTTAAGTTTATAAGGTACATGCAATGCCAGAGCTGGAAGTAATTCCTAGGTCCCCCATCCTGCCTCCTTGTTTTATGATCGTGGACACTGAGGATGAACTAGCTGCAGTGAGGAGGTTTCACTGCAGAGCTACATCTGCGAGCAATCAGTTCCATATTCCAGTTCCAGCACCTGACTTGGGTGAAAAGGAAAGATTTATTTTTTAAAAATATATTTTATTGATTTCTTACAGAGAGAAAGGGAGAGGGATAAAGAGTTAGAGAAACATCGATGAGAGAGAAACATCGATCAGCTGCCTCCTGCATATACCCCACTG
>NW_006287462.1:1407175-1424022 GCF_000327345.1 Myotis davidii | reverse complement strand
GGGTGACCCTAGGGCAGTGGTCGCCAAACTGCAGCTCGCGAGCCACATGCAGCTGTTTGGCCCCTTGAGTGTGGCTCTTCTTAAGCCTTAGGAGCACCCTAATTAAGTTAATAGCAATGTACCTACCTATAGAGTTTAAGTTTAAAAAATTTGGCTCTCAAAAGAAATTTCAATTGTTGTACTGTTGATATTTGGCTCTGTTGACTAATGAGTTTGCCAACCACTGGGCTAGGGCAAGATTTATTCTTTTAAATAAAAGAGTTACATGTAAGCTTTACACACTCACCGAATTGGAACTGTTAAACTGTTCACAACTCACTTAAATGTTATTGCTTTCTGTAGGGGAGGAAAATGGTTTCTTTCTTCCCCTCTCTTCTTTATATAGAGAAGGGAATTGGAAGAGGCTTGAGGCTTTGGGTGAAGAAGAGAGAAAGAGAAGAGGAAGGGAAGGAAGGAAGGAAGGAAGGGAGGGAGGGAGGGAGGGAGGGAGGAGGGAAAGAAGGAAAAAGGGAAAAGAGAAGGAGAGATTTTAGATGGACCTTGCTGTTCTAAGAAAAATTCAGCATTGTCATCTGGGAGGTCTTAATCCAAAGTCTCCACTGCTACAGGAATCCCAGGTCTCCCAGAAGCTGACCTGCCTTAGTATCACTGTGATGCCCAGTGACTTGCTAGCAGCCAATGGGAAGGTGTGGCCCTAGCACATTGAGGTGGTGGGTTCCAGAGCTTAGCAACTGGGACATTAGTTACACTCTCAGCAGTCAGACAGAGACCTCCGCGACACATTCTTGTGTTTTTTTTAATCCTCACCTGAGCACATGTTTTTATTGATCTAGGGTTCCAGAGCTTAGCAACTGGGACATTAGTTAGTTACACTCTCAGCAGTCAGACAGAGACTTCCGCAACACATTCTTGTTTTTTTTTTAATCCTCACCTGAGCACATGTTTTTATTGATCTAGGACACTGAGGATGAACTAGCTGCAGTGAGGAGGTTTCACTGCAGAGCTACATCTGCGAGCAATCAGTTTCATATTCCAGTTCCAGCACCTGACTTGGGTGAAAAGGAAACATTTATTTTTAGAGAGGCCGGGAGAGAGAGATAAACATCAGTGTGAGAGAGAAACATCAATTGGTTGCTTCCTGTACGTGCTCCACTCTGACCAAGGATTGAACCTGAAACCTAGGTATGTACCCTGTCTGGGAATTGAACCCAAAACTTTTTGTTGTGCAGGATGATGGTCCTAGCAATTGAGCCACCTGGCCAGGGCAAGACACATTCTTATAACCACTTTAATTTACCTTGTACATATTATGGTCTTAATTTACCTTGAGCAGAGTATTTTCCATTTTTGTTAATCTATTTAATATATAATGAAAAAACCATTTTTGAGTGTTTACCATGTTGTAGACACTTGAAATCTTTACACGCATTATGTCATTTCATCTTCACAATTACCCCATCATTATTATTATGCCCATTTTACACAAGATTACTTGGTTTTTGCACAGACAGGCTGTGATGGACTATTACGTCATCTTGGTTAAACTGAGAACTGTTTCCCAGCATCCCCTCACCTATATGGTCTCTTTACTATTGAGCTCGTCAGAAGAAGAACTTGCAAAAAGTTTGACAACTGGAAGTAACGTGGCAGACATTCCTCTCTGAAGGTTGTTTTGCAGCCAGAATAGATGATGGACAGATGAAGTGGTGATCACTGGGTTCTGCATGTCTTGGTTCTCCTTGCTCAGCTGGTAGGTCTTCTCCCAGCCTGCTGGCCCTGATGATCAACAGAGGCCTCATGTACACCCCTGGGTGCTTCTCCGTGGTCCCAGAGAGTGGGTCTTCACAGAAAGAACAACTCTTTGTAGCTCTACCTGGGATCCCCTTTTATGATACTTAATTTAGTAAGTGGATGTAGTGGGCATCTCAGAGTAGCTGCTTGCTAACATGTCTGATCCTCTAAACCAGCGGTTCCCAACCTGTGGGTAGCGACCCCTTTGAGCAGCGGTTCTCAACCTGTGGGTCACGACCCCTTTGGGCAGTGGTTCTCAACCTGTGGGTCGTGACCCCTTTGGGCAGTGGTTCTCAACCTGTGGGTTGGACGACCCTTTCACAGGGGTCGCCTAAGACCATCGGAAAACACATGTATAATTACATATTGATTTTTTGTGATTAATCACTATGCTTTAATTATGTTCAATTTGTAACAATGAAATCGGGAGTCACCACAACATGAGAAACTGTATTAAAGGGTCGCCAGTATTAGGAAGGTTGAGAACCACTGCTCTAAACCAAGCATGTCAAACTCATGGCCCACTGGCCGCATGCCCTGCTTATTTGGCCCATGTTAGCCTTTGAGTTTGACATGCTTACTCTAAACTCTTCCTTTTAGACTTTCACTTTGCTGGCTCCTCCCACAGTTGCAAAGTCTACTTTCTATAATAAATCCCTTTTGCCAGAACAGGTGGTGACTCTCCTCCCCTGCCTGAAGCTGACGGATAGAATAACAGTGTAATAAACATTTATTGAATGAAAGGGCAATTTAGACCTAGTTTAGGGATTGAGATCTGTGCAGTTAGGCTTTAAAGTCCAATAATATGCACTTTGGGTTAAAGTAAGCACAATCCAATTTAGTATTTAATATTTGTTTCAAATACTAAATATGCAAGAAGAAAATTTGACTGGACATTATTAACATTAAAGTACCTCACTATAGTTTTCCTGTACAAAAGTTCATCCTACTGTTATACAATGTGTGATGTGAGTCCAAAATTTCATCAAATAAAAATTAAATAAGTTCAAATGTACCTGGCTGAGAACCCAGAATTTTGTGTCCTAGAAAGCAGGGCAAAGCATTTTAGTGAAGAAACTTTTCAGAGCAGGCATTATCAGCCAAGCCAATAATATTAAATAATTTCTAATGTGCCTAAAATTGGCTGCAAAATATACTTTCAGGATGCTGAATGGAGTCATTTAATATTATTATGTCAATATATAAAAATAAGTGTTAAAAATATCTTTTCAAAACAATGGCTTTCTCATGTTATAGCAAACATTTTTATGAGAGTAATATTCCAAGACATTTATAGTTCGTCTGCTTTTTTCCCCTTACCACTATATTTTTATTGATTTCAGAGAGGAAGGGAGAGGGAGAGAGAGATGGAAACATCAATGATGAGAGAGAATCGTCATTTGGCTGCTTCCTGCACACCCTATACTGAGGATCAAGACGGAAACCCAGGCATGTGCCCTAACTGGGAATTGAACTGTGACCTCCTGGTTCATAGGTCAACACTCAACCACTGAGCCATGCTGGCCGGGCTCTTCTGCTTTTCAACTTTAAATATTGAACAATACAGCATCACACCAACCTGGAAGGAAAAAAATCCTATATAATAAAGAGCTAATATGCTAATTAGACTGAACAGCTGAACAACCTTCCAGACATCCTTCCGGACAACCTTCCAGACAAAGCCAGGGCTGCAAGGGCTGAGCCCCCTTGCACAAATTTTGTGCATCAGGCCTCTAGTAGGGCCAAAATAGCAGTCACACCACACAAGTCTTTCCTGTGTTTGCTCTGTGTATCTACTGGGCCTCAGCCCCAATCTCTTTTTCTATAAGCTTCTGCATGATACAGCTCTGCCAGCTGACATCTTATCTGGTTCTGCCTGTGGGAGTCACTGGAGGCGTTTATAAGGGGGAGGAAGAGCAGAAATGACCTTCCTTCTCGGTCTTGTTTTTTTTTCCTCTCAGTTCTGCCTAGCAATGCAATTAACCCCCAGAGTGATTGTTCCTACTCCTTTTGGCATTTCCAGAACAAGTCTTACCAGATGCCTTAGAGAAACCAGCACCAGCCAGGTGGGACCCCGATCAAAAGTCTGAGTCTCAGCTCTGTAGGCCCCTCCTCTAAGTTGCTACTCTAGTAAATTCCATTTTCCATTTTGTTCGCACAGCCCTTGGGGAAGTCACTGTTTATTCTTTTTAGCTCTGGGTTTGTTCCAGTGTTCCCTTTATTCTCTCAGGGCCTTCCACAACTGGGTCACCATTTCATATATTAAAATCCTCTTTGTGGAAACACTCAATGTGAAATCTATTTTCCTGAGAAACCTGGTTTGATGTTCTCACTGTTATATGACTTACAACAAATGAAAAAGGATTGAGATTTTCTCTGCCTCCTTCTTCCTTCAGTTATTGATGAGTGATTCTAAGGTCCGTCTTACATGGCTTCAAGAAACACCCTATCAGCTACCAGGGGGCATCTGCAGTTTTTCTTCTTCCTGATTCCTCGTGACATCTGTTGCCAAGGCCTTGAAAGCTATAAAACCCAGGTTCTGTTAATAGGCATCAAACCTTGCCTGGAAGTCCAGATACAGAGCTGCTCCTCATTCTGCTGCTCAACCTACTGTGCTCTCTTCTTGCTCCAAAAAAGAAAAATCCATCATGATATAACCTCCACTTTCCAGAGCTGCTTTCTTTGAGGCACTTTGCATATGAATTTTGTGTTGGGCGCTCAGTATCTTTTAGACAAGGAGGCAACAGACTTTCGCTTTTAGACTTATTTTATTACAAGTCCTACTCCAGGGCAGAGGTCTAAGTCACAGGGCGGAGCTGCAGGGCAATCTGTGTCACTGATAGAATGAAGTACTTGAAGTTACCCATGATCCCACAGAGGTGAAGAGATCCCACCCCCATGCCTGCCCTGATTCAACCAGATTATCATCAATTTCATCTATTTTATTTTCATTTCCTGTGAACAAAGGAGTCTTCTGCTATAAATATATTTTCAAGGCTGCTAGCATAGGACCTCCAGGTGTGCCCAGATTGACCTAAATCCGAACATAAAAATGCCCAAGTTTCAAGCTGAGACCATCACTATAAATGTAAAAAAAATATTTACATGGCCCATGATTCTTAGGATTCAATATATAAATTTTTCCCAAGTTTTATAACATTGAATAAAGAATAAATTCCTTTATTTGTTAAAGAATATTAATGTGTGTACATGATCTTCTAGGAGACTCAAAGCTTACTTTCCTTGAAATTGTATTTGAGGGTTCAAAGAAATTATTGGAAAAGATGTGGTAGTTACACTTAGTGCTTTGGAGGCTCCAGAGTACAAAAAAAAACTCCCATAAATTAAAAAGATCATAAATCAGAACCTGGAATTTCACTAGTTAAACAAGAGAAAATTAAAGAATGTATTGAACTTTAGAGATCTCTAATAACACATAGTACCTTGAATTAATATGCATTAGTTTCAAAAAGTAAATGAAATTTTCATATGAAAGCTATAAAATACTAACAAAAGTGAGGTGTAGATATTTGTAGTACTCTTCTCAATAAAAGTCAATACTTAGGCAAATATTTGAAAAGGTAAAAAAGAAAAGAAAGGGAAATGAAAATACAGACATTTAAAAGAAGTCAGAAGTTTATATAGTGGAAGCCATTAAAACCAGACTTATTTCTGTCATTGTGATAACACTCTATATTGGTGTTTATTAGTGAAAACTAGCAAAATGTGAAAAATCATTCTCAAACATTGGGTCATTTACTTGTGATATTTTCAATAATTTCTGTGTGATTCCATAGATTTTTCATATTGTTTTCCAGAGGAAAATGGGTCCCAGTAGACATTTCTGTAGAATTGTTTGATGTGTTCTGTCCTTATGGATTTTGGAATAGATTGCTCTCTTGTAGGTTTTTCTCTCTTGTGTTCTCCAAGTTAATCTCATAGATAGCTCAGTGGTTTTCACAGTGTTTTTAATTAGGATAAATATTCTTTACTGCCTATGATGTGACTTTTAATTGGTGAGTAATACCTATTCATGTTTAGTTTTCTTATTTATGATCCACTTAACCCAGTAGAAACAAATGAGACTGTTAATAGCTTTAGTGATGAATCCTTGACCTTTGTGGACATGTATCATTCATGGCCTCAACTGCATGAGCTTGATGTTGATCCTTTATGCTTTTATTCAATCTACATCTTAACAGCATCACAGAGACACAGCAAGTATTTTTTTTTTAAATGTATTTTTATTGATTTCAGAGAGGAAGGGAGGAGAGAGAAAAGAAACATCAGTGATGAGAGTCACCAATTGGCTGCCAACTGCACACCCCCTATCATTCATGGCCTCAACTGCATGAGCTTGATGTTGATCCTTTATGCTTTTATTCAATCTACATCTTAAAAGCATCACAGAGACACAGCAAGTATTTTTTTTTTAAATGTATTTTTATTGATTTCAGAGAGGAAGGGAGGAGAGAGAAAAGAAACATCAATGATGAGAGTCACCAATTGGCTGCCAACTACACACCCCTCACTGGGGATTCAGCTCACAACCTGGGCATGTGCCCTGACTCGGAATCAAACTGACCTCCTGGTTCAGAGGCCAGTGCTCAACTACTGAGCCACGCTGGCCAGGCACAGCATGTGTTTTTTATCTTTAGGTTGATCAATGATTTCCAATGACTTTATAATAATTTTGGAGAGTTAGTTGTATCTTCCATTAGAAAGATCAATATATTCCCATTCTTATGAAAAAAGAAACTTTTGTTGACTCGAACTTCACATACCATTCCAGCCAAATAGCCCCAGTATTCAATTTCTAGCAGAAAAAAAAAATTAGCTAATATAAACATTCTAAAGCTAAAACAGTATTTTTAGTAGGAATCTCTAACTAGCCTGTAGCCATGACTCAGATACAAAACTGCTAGTTTTCCTTAAAGGACATTCACCCCTTCATTGTTTTAATACTAGAACCCTGGGATTTTAACTGAGCATATGATTGCACAGGATAACGATTTCATTTCTCAGCCACCCGTAAAGCTAGGTGTAGCCATTTGTTTAAGTTCTAGCCCATAAGGTATGGGTAAAAGAAATGGCAACTTCAGATATAAACTATAAAAGAGTATATTGTGCCCTTTTTTCTTTTTCCTTTCCCTTTTCCCACTAGCTTGGATGTGGGTGTGATGGTGAGAGCTCCAGTAGCCATCTTTGTCCATGAGATATGCACCACATGTCGATAAAGACGTAAAGAGCTTAACCCATTTCTGAACTACTTTTACATGAGTTAAGAGAGGAATAAACTTTTATATTATTTAGGTTGATTTTTATTTTTGCCTTTGTTCCAACATCTAAACAGGTATCCTAACTCATAAAAACTGAAATACATTAAAATCCTACAATAGGTTCTTAAATAGAGTGGGTAATTCTGGCTCAACCACTTATTACCAGTATGAATTTGAGCAAATTAGTTAAAGTCTCCTATCCTCAAATTCCCTTTCCTTCTAAAAATTGTGGGTTGCTATGAGGATTAACATAGTTAGGCCATGTAATTGTTCACATTGGTACTTGCCACAAAATAAGCCTTCAAAAATATTAGCTATCATTATTATTAAAGCAGTTTGCCAACTCATTTAGTTATATGGATGTACTAGAGGCCTGGTGCATGAAAATTCATGCACCGGAGAAGGGGGTCCCTCAGCCTGGCCTTCTCCCTCTCACAGACCCGGAGTCCTCAGGGGCGGGAGGCGACCCAGGGATCAGGGGAAGGTGACGCCCCCATCACACCTCTACTGCTGCCACTGCGGGCAGCGCAAGCCTCAGCCAGCCCTCATTACCTGAGCCTCAGGCGGCCCTGGGTGGCTGGGCAGCTGCCATCTGAGGCTTTCCTGCACCTCGGGCAAGACCTGGGTGGCTGGGGAACTGAGGGGACTAGGGGACTCCGGAGGCAGGCGTGTGGAGCAGCTGGACCCGCCTGGGGGCAGGCCTGGCTGTGCTGCATACCTGCTGCCCCAGCGGGGCTGAGGGGACTGGGTGCCGCCATCTTGTGGCTGTGGGTACCTCCATCTTTGAGGGCATGGCAGTCAATTAACATATTCCCTCTTTATTGGCTGTGGGCACTGCCATCCTGTGAGGGCATGATGGTCAATTAGCGTATACCCTCTTTATTAAAAAGGATTTTTGGCAAATAACAATTTCAATAGTTTCTTTGGAAATCATGTAACCAAGCTAGTTAAACTAGTTATTTATTGTAAGGATACTTTAGTAAGATCTTTTAGGGTTTAGATCACAATTTTTTTTAAATCATAAATTCACAAATTTTCTAGGTTAAATTTTTCTATGATATGGAACTTTATGATATTTATTATTTTTATGCTATGGGTTGGATTATATTCAGGACTTATTTTTAAGTAAAATCTTACCTTTACCCAGAGAGGCATCTTCTTTCACTTTTCTATGAAGAGGTGGACTGATCTATTGCTGCTCATATCGCTGAAGTTCTATGATTCTCATTTGAGTTTGCCAGTCCTATATCCAGCTTGATGTCTATGAAACTTGAACAGAATACTGCATGCTGGCAACATTTTAAAGATTATGTCCTTAAACCATGCCCATCAAAACATTCTCAATAGCCTTGTTGTAAGAAGCTATAGTTACTCATCTTCTTTGAAGGACTGATTTTTAGGATCTGGGGTTCCCCAATTATGCTGGATCAGCTCTTCTGAAAGTGTGGTTCAGTAAACTAAATGTGTTTCACAAAAAGATGATTTCCTTATCAAATAAATCTAGGTGATGCTAAATTAAACAAGGTTCAACATATTTTTGGTGTGTGCGTGTTTTTTTTTTTCTGCAGGACTCCTGTGAAAACTTTAATATGATAAATATTCCATAAATCTCTAGGAGAAAGTATTAATTGAAGAATTTTTCAGAACTTACTTGATCAAGTAGTGTTTGCTTTTTATAAAGCATTATGTGGACCTAATATGAAAGTCTAGTTTTGAAATGCTAATTTTATGGTTGGCTTAAGCATGGCCATTGGAGAGCTGAATGGTCATATGGATTCTCTGTTGGCATAACCATCCCATCAGGTTCAACTGTTAGTTAAATGCTTTATTGGATCTGTCCCTTCTCCCTTAAACCCCTTTACACAATGTATTAAAATAATGACAATCCCCAGGCCTATCCTCAGGCGTGAATCTCGGCATTATCTTCTTCCTTGATTCTTGCCACTGAGTTCCCTGTTGGCCTACTAGCCAAGAACTTTTTTTTTCTTCAAGACTTTGAAGTGCTGTCTTGTCTATTAAGCAAATCCATCTGCTCTGAACTTACAATGATACCAATATGGCTTGTGGATGACCCACCTGCTAATGTTATTGACGGAACCCATTTTTTCCCTCACAAACTATTATAAGTAATAAGATTATTTTCAGTACTCAAAGATGCCACAAGGAACCTGTAAGCTGAAATGCAAAATGAATAGCTAGCCTCCTAGAAATCATAACTAAATAAACTATAAATTTCATTAACTGTTAGGAGAAAATTGAATCAGAACATTGTTGATTGCACTCTTGATACAATATACTAGATGATATTTCAGGGAGTGGATGGATGACTCTGCAGACTTGGGTCCTGTTATTGTTTTGTATTGTTTAATAGGAAGATTACAGTCTTGTACAGGCCTATGCCTGGGACACGCCTTGCTCAATGAAAGATTTTTATCAATAACACAGAGATGAAAGCTGCATCACAGTTTGTTATCTGGGTAAACCTTTGGCTAAGGATGCAAGAATCCATTTAAGTAGCCTAACTGCAGTCACTACTTATACTAATAATACTTCGGTTAAAGGAGAGGTGGCCCGATGTTGTAATTATAGTGAAGTCGGCCTATACCTCTGACAGTGGTACTAAGCTTGAATTCTAGATACTGTATACCATTTACAAGGTGTGTGGCTTTGGGCAAGTTACTTAAACTCTTAAACCTCTAAGTATCCTCACCTATTAAGTGAGACTAATAACAGAATCTAATTAATAGAGTTGCTTGGGGATGGAGGGAGATAGTTTATGTGCTGAGCTTGTATATTAGTAACAGGCATTTAATAAATACGACCACCCACACATGCAGGCACTTCTACAAATATGAAAGGCTCCAGCTTGGTGGATGTAGCGACACATTCTTTTTATAATCTGTGTCTACCAAATGATATACTTAGCCCTAGGCCAGTGGTTCTCAAACTTCTGGCCCTTTAAATACAGTTCCTCATGCTGTGACCCAACCATAAAATTATTTTCTTTGCTACTTCATAACTGTAATTTTGCTACTGTTATGAATCGTAATGTAAATATCTGATATGCAGGATGGTCTTAGGCGACCCCTGTGAAAGGGTCGTTCAACCACCAAAGGGGTCGCGACCCACAGGTTGAGAACCGCTGCCCTAGGCTGTTATTCAATATATTAGTCATGTTAGATGTAGTATGTAAAGCAGCTTGAGGGCGAGCTGTGAAGAAGGTAGACAACAGTTAGTACGTCTGCAATGACGGCAGTGTATCTTGAACCTTGGTGAAGGCTGTGAGAAGTTGGGGTAGGCACGCAATTTGTTGAAAGAAAGCAACTTAATATACCCAAAAGGGGGCTGAGGAGGGGCATCAAAAACTGGCTGAAAGGAAGTATTCGAAGCATCTCAGGAGCATCTCAGTCAACAGGTAGACTCCAACAGTGGTTTTTGGGGGGATAGTGGAGACAGAGTTGGAGAGAACTAGGAGAGAAAAAGCTAGAAAATTACAGCTGCATGCACTACTTAAGAGACTACCCTTCCTCTCAATCTCCATTTCCCATTGAACACACCCTTGAGGGAGGGATCTGATGTAGTGAATGAGGGAAGAGGTGAGTAGGTGAGAGAGAAAGTTTAGCTCTCTGATTCCACTCACCTCCCCCAGGAAGGCTTCCTGACCTGAAGCAGGCTTGTAGGAAAGGGGTTGGTGACTGAGGACAGCACATTATATATTGAATGGACTGTACTGGATTTAGACTGTCTTGCTAACTCATTCTGGACATTTTTGTCATATAATTTAGATTGTTCTTGTCATTGACACAGAACAGAAAATCTAAGGGACCCACCCTATATTTCGTTCAGGGGCAGGAGAAGAGTTAGGTTCAAAAGCACAGTTTGGAAGGAGCAATGGAAGAAAGACTAAAGTTCTTTTTTTATTTATTTTCTTTATCCATTTATTTATTGGCAGATACTTAGGTTCTTTCCATGTCTTGGCCAATGAAACCGGGTGCAGATATCTTTTTGAGTTAGTGGGTTTTGTTTTTGCTATTAAAATTTTTTTCAATTATAGTTTGCATTCAATATGATTCTGTATTAGTTGCAGATGTACAGCATGGTGGTTTACAGAGAGGTCCCCTGCTCTTGCAAATACCCACCTGGCCCATACATAGTTATTACAGTATTATTAACTATATTCCCTGTGCTGTAATTTATACCTCTGTGACTATTATGGTTTTATTTTTTTTTATGTTGACAGTATTACATATGTCCCAGCTGGCTGAATAAGGCATTTACCAATCTAATGATCATATGAATGTCTTGCTTCTTATTTGAAAGTGCACTCTGCACTTTATAAAGATAATCTCATGAGTTAAATTGGTGCGTGTTTTTTATTATTATTACTGCTTTAGTAAAAATTATCCACACCCAGGGCATAAAGAAAAGTGAGAGATTTCAGTGCTGTTTTCTTTTCTTTTTGGAAATAAATGAAGAAGAAAAAAACACCCTCCTTTTTTAGTGGCCTAGTAACTGTAATGAAAACGCCAAGCATTCGTGGCTGAATGAATGCAGGAGCAGCAGTTCCTTTACAAGTGAGAGAAAGGAAAGTTCAGTCAAGCATGACTGCCACGGTCTCCTTAATACGCTGGCAAAATGTACAAGCAGACACCATGTATTCAGATTGCTAACCCAGATTGAAGGTGAAGTATTGTGGGTAAGAGTTTCCACAGGAAAAAATATCAAACCATTACACAGGATGCTTCAGAAGCCACGTGGAGTGAAGGAAATGCAAACTTGAGAGTTGGGTCTTTGAAGGGCTGTGCACCTGCTGTGCAGCGTTACTGGGGTGGTATGTCATCTTTTACACATAGGAAATGATCAAATGGCAGATGGATATCTTTTCTAAAAATGTGTTTTTAAAAAATGGAGAATACTATCTTTCCAGACAGAAACAGGCTATATGGGACTTTGTTTTTCTCTAAAGTAAGAACAGACATTGATGGTATAGAAGTTACTAGTACAATGTACAAATGACCTGAAGTCAATGATGATTGAACTTTTAAATCATGTGTCCATTTCTGGCATTCTTAGATACAGAGAGATTAACTTGGTTAGTATCTTCGTTCTCAAAATCTACTAAAACTTTTTCATCAAGTGCTGGGATATTCTTATCTTCTATTCCCCTTCTTAATTACCTGCTTCAGGGAAAAATTATTGAATTTGTTTACATAACACAAAAGAGGTACTTCACAGTTAAAAAGTTAAATTTCCCCTAATATTGGAATTCTACAGTAGAAACTGGAATGAATTGACTCTGTTGTCCATTTTATTTCCTAAAATAGAGGTATCAAATGACATATACCAAGTAATTTTTATAAATCACTCAAAAAATGGTGAGTTAGTTATATCTATTATTGGTAAGTCATAGTCTACAAATGCATATGCCCTGAAATTTTTACTGATTAGACTGTAGAATCTTTCGGATAGGTACAACAGAGAGTGATTAAAAGGATGTTCCCTGGCATCATATATATGTTCCACCAAGTAGTAACATTTGCAATTTAACCTCTCTGCATCTTAAGTTATTCAGTTGATATATAGGCATACTACTAATAATGCCTTCCATCAAGAGTGTTTTTTTGAAGACCATATAAGATAAGAAAATAGTTATGTTCTTCTCTGTTTTAGTCCCTTCGATGACTTCCCAATCCCTTCTGATAAAATCCCCAAACCTCAGCATGACCTATAAGGCCTTACATTAAAAATCATTCCTTCCTCTATTATTCTCAGGCATAAAATCGCCCAAACCTCAGCATGACCTATAAGGCCTTACATAATGTACCTGCCTGTCCCTCGAACTTAATCTTGCTCTATTCCATTCACTACCCAGCTGATAGACTTTCTTTCAGTTCCTCCAAAACAAATGATCTTTACAAATGCTCTTCTTTGCCTGGAATATATCTCTATCCACCACCAGCCCCACCCCCACGACACACACAGCACATGCAGGTGACTCCCAACAGCCTTTCCTTCCCAGTTTAAACATCACTTGTCACTTATTTAAAGAGGACGCCTTTGATTTATCCATTAAAAACCATTCCTTCCCCTATTATTCTCAGGCATAAAATCATGTTCATTCCTAATAAAACAAATGTTAGGTACCTTGTTTGAAACGAATGGAAAGATAGGAATCAAGCAGATGAAGAAGGAATTATTACTTTTATTACCTCTAGACAAATGTCAGACTATGTAAGCCACGGATAGATTTAAACGTCCCATAGGTTTACAGCTCAGAAGAGCAACACAGAACATGTGTTGCAAGAATGAGGGAATGAAAGAGCAGGGCTCATGGGCCCGTTTCTCCTTCCAAATGCACTAAATAAACAAGTTACCACAGTATCACACAGGACAGTGAGTGTGTGTGTGTGTGTGTGTGTGTGTGTGTGTGGTGGGGGGTGGGAGTGGAGATGGGCAAAGAGAGATGTGGGGGGGTGTTAGAAAAATCCTTCTACATGAAGTAAAGATTGGGAGTAGGGGGAAAACATTTTCTCCATTCCAAATTAAATTGTATAAATTTAAACCCTACACAATAACCATTTTTGAAGTTAATATCAGCAAATTCAAATTGTTTAAACATAACCATGCATGTATATGTTCTATGCACATGAAATATATAGATATGTTTGCATATATAGAAATATTATATTGTGTATGTAATATGTTTCAATGTATATGAACTTTATATATATAGTATGCAGGCATACCTCATTTTGTTGTGCTTCATTTTATGTGCATTATAGGCATTTTGCTTTTTACCAATAAAAGACAAGACCCTCCACCAACAAAAAGAGTACAACTCACTATATTTTGACACTTTATTACGGTGGTCTGAAGCAGAGTTTGCAGTATCTCTGAGGTATGCCTGTACTCTACTATACATTATATGTACATGTCATACATATATCTGCGTGATTATTATTATACTAGTGGCTCGGTGCATGGATTTGTGCACATTGAAAGGAAAACAATTAAAATATATATTTTAATATTGCTATTTGCCCTTTCTCCTTCAGCACCTGGGAGTTGGGTGGTGGCTCCGTCCCCCATCACTGCCACCACTGTTTGCTGTCTGTGGGGAGAGAGATAGAAACATCAACGATGAGAGAGAATCATTGATTGCCTCCTGCATGGCTCCTACTGGGGATGGAGCCCACAACCCAGACATGTGCCCCGACCAGGAATTGAACCATGACTTCCTTGTTCATAGGTCAAGGCTCAACCACTGAGTGTACCAGCTGGGCTTGCCTTATTTTAAGAACTCAATAGATACTAGCTATTGTGATGATCACACTTCCACTACTTTGCTGAGAAAAAAATCCTTAATATTTATATATTAATTTTTGATCTGGGCTGTGTAAGTTCCATTTCACAAGTCCATAACCTTGCTTCAGGAGTCCCTCATATAGTTTATCTTTCACGGAGCATATTTTCAGGTAATGTCCCATAGTTGCAACCTCCACAGTTCCTAAGGCATAACCTCAAGGAGAATAGGGTGAGTAGCAACTATGGCAAACTTGAAAGTGTACATCCTGTCCAAAAAGGGCAGCCAGTTTTCCAATCCCTTCAAACTTGCTTTGTGAGAATGTGATGTTAGTGCTGTCAGATATTGATTTTTTCAAGAGAAGCTGGAAATGCACATCTCTATATATAAAAGCCTAAGCCACCTATCAACCAAATGATTGGAATGACCAGAACGACCTATTGCCATGATACGCACTGACCAGCAGGGAGCAGATGCCCAATGCAGGAGCTGCCACTGGCGGTCAGTGTGCTACCACAGTGGGAGCACCGCTCAGCTGACCAACCCGTCCCGGTGGCCCTCCAGCCCGATGACAGCCACTCACTTCCTCAGTAGCCCTGCAGGTCCAATCTCCAGAAAATGGGCCAGGCACCAAAAGACTAGAACCACCAGCCTCCTGAAAGTTGGCCTCAGGCACCATGGTCGCATTCCTTCCCTAGATGCTCCGCAAGGAAGAAACAATATAAAAGTGGCCGCCAGGTAGATATGACAACCAGTGTGAATGTCAGCAGGATAGATCTGGATCCCCGGCTGGTAAGGGCATCTGGCAGCCTGCCTGGAGGGCCAATTGTGTCCCGGCTCCCCCCACCGCCATCAGGACCCCTCCTATGCACGAATTTGTGCACCAGGCCTCTAGTTTTAGTATAAAATCTTCTAAATTGGGGAAAGTAATTAAAAAATTGCTAAACTCTATGTGGTTTGAAAGATACTTGTATGTCATACTGCCCAGGGGCAGCTAGTTGGTGACCTCTGCTTTTATGGCAGTTGTCTTGTGGTATGGGGTTTCATCAATCCTTTGTTATTCTTTATTTACCTTTAACATAGATATTAGTCTGTGCTTTTCAAATTAGTTTTTTAAAAGTTGAATTTAATTGCTTTGCAGGAGATCTATTTCTAGCTGTTGTTTTTGAATTCCAACCTTGCTATCTTCTGCTTCTCTAAATCTTTACCTCTTTATTTTTTTATATGTCAGAAGAGTTTTCAGGCATATTACATTATAAGGGCAGAATTTTTAGCAAAAAGGAGGAAAAAAAGAGCCAAACAGTATTTTCAAGTACAACACAAATAAGTAGAATTTTGTGATGTGTTTGGTAAACTCAATTTTGGAAATATCTGAGAAAAGTGGACACAAAAAGTGGAGGCAATGATTTTACACTCAGTTGATATATTTCATCTATAAACCCATTAGGCAATAGTTACACTTTCTCTTAAAATGATTTTTCCTTAAATCATAGAAAAACAAGATTAGCTTTTTATGTTAGCAGTGGTAGAAACTACTGGATGTTAACAACGCTAAAATGCAATCAAATTTCAGATACATGAACATATTCCAAACTATGAGAAAAAAATACCACTGTGGCCTAAACTGTGTCATAACACTATTCACTTAGAATTTTTATTATATATTAACTAGAGGCCTGTTGCACGAAGAGATTCGTGCAATAGGCATTCCCTTCCCTTGGCTGCTGGCACAAGTTTTCCTCTGGCACTCGGGACCCAGGCCTTCGCTCTGGCTGGGCTCTGGCCAGAGCCCCCCGACAGCCATCAGGCTTCGCTGCTCCACTGATCCCAGGTCCGTGAGGCCTCGCGGCTCTGCTGATCCCGGGTCCGTGAGGCCTCGCTGCTCGGCCGGCTTTGGGGCCATTTGGTTTCGCTCCACCGCTTGGAGCCTCTGTATGCAAATTAACTGCCATCTTTGTTGGTGGTTAATTTGCATATTGTCCTGATTAGCCAATGGGAAGTGTAGCGAAGGTACGGTCAATTACCCTTTTGTCTTTTATTAGATAGGACAAAAATGCTTTGAGAATTATTTAGACATAGATTTTATTTATTTATTTATTTATTTTTACCAAATATCATATTGTTCTGTTTCCTTGCCTTTCTTCAAAAAGCTAGTATAACAATTTTGAGGACATTTCAAATGATAATTAAATTCAATGTGCATATCACTGTCAATGCAAGTAACTTAAGTGAAGTGACCAAGTGAAGTGACTTGGTCAACATCTGTGACCAAGTTCATGAGCACATAAGACAATCACAACTATGTCAGGACTGCTGCCTGGACAACAGCAATTCTCTTTAAGATAAATCACCATTTCAGAAGAAGTAAAGTCTAAAAATATGTGTTTCAACATCAATGAAATATTCTGATCTCTAGTGCCTACGTGAGTTTCTGAAATATTAGTTTTATAAGAAAACTTAAGTTCACTTTTTTT
>NW_006287462.1:1405029-1406575 GCF_000327345.1 Myotis davidii | reverse complement strand
CTAGCTATCTATCTATCTATCTATCTATCTATCTATCTATCTCTATCTCTATTTCTATCTCTCTCTTGTTAATCCTAACTGGAGGATATTTTTGCTATTGCTTTTCAGAGAGAGTGGAAAGGTGAGAGGGAGTGGGACAGAGATAGAGGAGAGAGAGAGAGAGAGAAATATCGATGTATACATTATTGATTGGTTGCCTCCTACATGTTTTCCTACTGGGTAGGAATCAAACCTGTAACTCAGATATGTGCTCTTGACTGTGAATCGAACCCGAGACCCTTCAGTGTGCGGGTACATGCTCTGTCTGTAGTAGGCAGTTAGGTAGACACGAGCAGAGCAAAGAGAATGGGCCAGGTACAGAGGTCACTAGCAGAACATCCCAGACACCTAGCAATGAAAACAACCTGGTAGAGCAGATATTAGACATATTCAATTCAAGACCTTGAACCTAGAACTTCTCTCCACCCTAGAATGCCTCTGGTCATCGAGGTGGGATTCTCCTGACCTTTTCTCCTCTGGCATGTGGTTAGTCACGTGGTAGACCATCCTCCTTAGAGGAGAACATAGGGGCTGGAGGAAAGCCCCATCTAACTTACATGCAAAACCAGAAGATAACAGCACAGGACCTGATAGGTCAGTCTGAAGAAGAAAGCAGTTAACTCCTTTCTAAGGGTTTAATAGGAATCCTAGCCCACTCCCCAGGGCAACTCTTTGAGCTGTCAGCTTGAAATTTCTCTTCGAGTGTACTTTCTCTTTACTTGCTCAAAAGATTTTCTCTAGTGAGTTTGAGTCTTGATTGAATTATTTCCTTAGCCAGAACTCAAGTACCGAGGTTGCTGAACCCAGGTTTGGTCTGAACCCACTGGTCTGACACCTGGTGCCGTTCCTGCTGCCTATAACATATCCACTAAGCCATGCTGGCCAGGACAGTGCAAGCATCCTTTTAAAAATTATTCAAAAGCTGACCAGTGCAGTTTGACCTATGAACCAGGAGGTCACAGTTTGATTCCTGGTCAGGGCACATGCCCAGGTTTCAGGCTCATTGCCCAGCAGGGGGCATGCAGAAGGCTGCTGATCAGTGATTCTCTCTCATCATTGATGTTTCTATCTCTCTATCCCTTTCTCTTCCTCTCTGAAAGCAATATAAATATATTTTTAAAATCATTCAACAAACCAAAAACTGGTGGAGATAACTCATTTACATATTTAGGGTGAATGAGAAAAAAACAACTTCTTATATGAAGCAAGTGGAAACATGGTTTGTAATAAAATTCCCAGTGACAGAATCATAAAAGGATTCAGGAAGTCATAGTGTCAAAAATATAGACAGATGTGAAGAAAATACGCTCTGAAAAAAACCCATGGATGATTCAAAAAGTGGCTTTCATGATGAAGTCATTGATGCCAAGTTGCATGTTATAATTTGAATAAAACTTTAAAAAATATAAATGGAAAAGTCAGTATTTATAAATTAATGCATAATTTTACTTTTATATTTGTTTATCTAAAATGACAAATTAAGTATTAAGTAAATAATTAAATAAGT
>NW_006287462.1:1403244-1404658 GCF_000327345.1 Myotis davidii | reverse complement strand
AGCAGGAGGACTTTCAATCTCTCAGATGGCCTCTTTCAGAAGCACAGGGCATTCTGGGTAGGAGGGGTGGGAGGAGCATAGATGCCAAGTCTGCCAGGGCAGAGCTCTGCCTGCTTCTTACTCAAAATGGAGGAGCCGGTGGGAGTGGGCATTTTGGGATAAATCCAGCTTAGCTGAAGACTGCTGGGTATACATACTCCAATGGCCGTGGCAGTAAGCAGATTTTCATACCTCAATTCTTAAGTTAATTTTCCTATTTTGTTCCCTGAATGCCCCACTATGAAGGCTGCTACATAAATAATTTACAGCCTAGTTATGTTCCATTTATCTACTATTTATTATTTAACCTCTTTAAGTCTCAATTAAGCCTATATTTACAAAATTGGGAAAAAATTTCCAACTCATAGAGTTGTATACATACAACATAACACATACGTTAGATATTTGCCTAGAAACTGTTACGATTAATAAAAGGTTGTGTTGCCACATTTCCTTTGACTTTTGTTTTCCTCCATACACTAAGGTTCTTTTATTAAAAAATGTGGACAATTGGACTCTTTAAAAAATGTTTTCATTGATTTTAAAGCGAGTAAGGGAGAAGGATAGACGTAGAAACATCAATCGGTTGCCTCCTGCACGACCCCTACTGGGGATTGAGCCCGCGCCCTATCAATGTACCCTGACCAGGAATTGAGCTGACCTGTTGGTTCATGGGTCTACTCTCAAAACACTGAGCCACACGGGCTGGGCATACTTAAAACCAGAGTACATCTTACAACCAATGTATACATTCATTGGGGGAGCTTTCTTCTTTTTTCACTTCCCGGAGCTATTATTAAATCATCAGTGTGCCTCACACAGCTCTGAACTTTATTTCCCCTCAGAGAAGACTAAATTCAGAGGTTGTATTGTACGTACTAAGCACTGTATTCTCAAACTATTAAAAAGTAAGTGCTCAATAAATTTTTTAAACAACAAATGACTGAATGATAACCAAGGAACTAAGATATTGTTACAAAGAGGCACAAAGTCCAAATTAGTCTACAAAATTTACTAAGAGAAGTAACTTGATCACACAATGCTTGATATTCTGAGACATATAACTGATGTAAGAGTTTTTGTTTATTTATAACCCACCGTATTAAAAAAGAGATGTAAGATGGCTCACACAGATAAGAATAAATGAAAAAGTATGTGAGAACTCAGAGGGAGAGAAAAAAAGACCCAAAACAAACAAACAAAAAAAACAACAAAAACAAAAGGGTATGGACTTAAAATGAATATGGGCTTAAAATGAAGCCAGGAAAGAGCAAATACATAAAATTCTATAGGAATCCAAAGAAAAGAGAATTCCTGAGGTTTAGAAAATGTCAAGAAAACTTCCCTGGTGGAACTAGGATTTGCCCTGAAGTAC
>NW_006287462.1:1401921-1403183 GCF_000327345.1 Myotis davidii | reverse complement strand
GCCCCCTCCCCCTCACTTGGTGCCAGCCCTTTCAGAGCCTGGGGAGCAGGAATTTTGATGAAGATGAGCCTCCCCAGGGCCTGGGCTCCTGGGAAGCCTTCCACACGTTGGATCTCACCAATTATCTCATTTTCATAATAACTTCACCGCTTCCCCTAATGGCTCCACTTCCATCAACAGGTACCGGGGAAAGATCAGGACACTGCGTCTTTTAAGGGAGATAAATTCAGGTCAGTCTGTGAAGAGATCATTATTTTAAAAATAAAGATCAGCCAGATGTGCTCAGTGGTTGAGTCTCCACCTATGAACCAGGAGGTCACTTGGATTCCTGGTCAGGGCACCTGTCTGGTTATGGGCTCCTGCTCCACTTCCATCAACAGGTACCGGGGAAAGATCAGGACACTGCGTCTTTTAAGGGAGATAAATTCAGGTCAGTCTGTGAAGAGATCATTATTTTAAAAATAAAGATCAGCCAGATGTGCTCAGTGGTTGAGTCTCCACCTATGAACCAGGAGGTCACTTGGATTCCTGGTCAGGGCACCTGTCTGGTTATGGGCTCCTTCCCCAGGGGGCAGTGTGCAGGAGGCAGCCAATCAATGATTCTCTCTCATCAGTGCTGTTTCTTTCTCTCTCTCCTTTCCTCACTGAAATCAATAAAAAAATATTTTTAAGAAAGGAGAGAGACCTAGTCACTATTTCATATTTACTAGTACCTTTCTGTTACTGTGCCTATACATAGAGATGGGCATCTTTGTGGGATGGGCTGGCCACCTGCCTGAGGTGTTTTTCAGATTTTTTGTTGTGTTTGTTTTTGACCCTTTATTTGCTTTTGCTGCCTCCTTATGATCGCTTCAAGAGCTCCAACAATCTCAGGTGCGGGCAGGACTGGGACATGGTGGTCTCTCCTCTCCCGCGCAAAAGTGAAGAAAGGGGAATTTAGAATTCAGAGGCTCTGTTTCTCAGGGGAGAGCGTTTCAATCTAAATTGAAAACCACGTTCAGTCTTTAATGCTCTGTCTGCTCTGACAAGTTGCTCTGCGTTCTCAGACTCACTCACCAGAAAATGGGGACCATCACCCCTTCCCTGCAGGGCTGACTTGCAGGAGAATCCTATGTGATAGGCTCGGCTTACTCGTTGGCACGGGGCGTGGTGAACAGATCCCGGGCCCACAGAATGCACCTTGACTGGGAGCAGCCTGGGGAAGTGAGCGCCTTAGGTGAGTGTCAAGTTCGGGAAACGTTGAGGCCACCTGGCCAGTGCAG
>NW_006287462.1:1399483-1401473 GCF_000327345.1 Myotis davidii | reverse complement strand
CGTCTCGGGGTGGGTCTGGGCTTTTGGGTACTTTTTTCGGGTAAATTTCCAGGACGCCCAGGGCTGGACTCTGGTTTCAGCCCCGCGGATGGCGTTCCCGCGTGTGGGCGTCTAAAAGGAAACCAGAAGCGGGGACGGGATACAGAAACCCACTTACTTGGGCGCGTTGGCCCGGGCGGGTGCCCATCCGGACAGTTAGACTCTCCCTTCATTCCCCCGCCTCCGAAGGGACATACACGGAGAGGAGGCGCCCCGGAGCGAGTTTCAGGCACCAAGTGATTTCCTCGGGGAGATGATGAGTTTGCTCTGATCTTCCAGCTCCCCCGCATCCTGCCCCTGGTGCGCGGGGGACGGCAGGCCTGTAAATACACGCTCATGACTGTCATCTGACTTCACCTGCCGCCGCCGCACACCTTGCGCGGCGACCTGTGGGCAGTGAGTGGACCAGATTGATCTCGCGCCTCTCCTGTGGGAGGCAGGTCTCTTGGGGGGATGGGTGTCCATCTCATTTCGAAAAGTAAGTTCATCCTGGTTTGTTTCTTAAACGCTTGCGCTCTCCTCCCGGCAGCGATCTGGAGTTGGCTTTGCTGTTAGGCTGTGGGGGAAAGCGTCGTGAAGTTAGATTGTGAACTCTAACCTTGGGTAAATTAGTGGAAAATGGAAGCTGATGTGTGTGTGGAATCCTGTGTTAGGCTCTTGCAAGTTTGTACGGTGATAGCAACACGTTTACATTTTATTTTCTGCACGCTTGCCCTTGAAGTCGGCTGCTTTTGGTTAAAAAAAAAAAAGTGTCCTGAAACAGGAACTATTTTTAAAATTACTTTTAATCGGATGTCATTGTGATGACCAATAATAGTGTTGTACTTACAAGCTCAGTATTGATTTTCCCGCACTTAAGCACTCTACACCCCAGAGGATTTGTGGAACATTGCCCACAAGTAATTGGAAGATGAAGTTATGGCTTTTCTTTCTTTCTTTCTTTCTTTTTTTTAAAAGGAAGCTAACTTTTTTTAGGAAAAAAAGAGAGGTAAATATCCTTAAACTTTTAGTGTTGACTTTCATGCACTTACAAGAGAAATATTGAGGGAAAATTCTCAAGACATTCCACTGTTTAACCATGTTTTAAAAAGAAAGAAAAAGTAAAATGGGTCATGGAACTAGGCTAGAGTTTTAAAGTGGAAATATCTCCTTGGCTCCTTTTTAAACATACAGGGTGGGGCTGAAGTAGGTTTACAGTGGTTCATATGGAAATTAAGACAAGACTTAATAAATAATAATACAAAAATGAATTCTGTGTTGCCGTACTCACAACTGTAAACCTACTTTTGCCCACTCCTGTATATTAAACACACATAATATATCTTAACACCAGGAGTGTTTTATATGGAGTTGAGTTGTCATTAGTACTCAAAGATTTATTTAAAATACCTGGAGGGTCACTCAAAGCATTTAAGCTTACGTATGAGGGCCTATATGTGTTTGTGTTTTTTCCTTCTGTAAGCCTGTTGAATTTTATGTGTTGTCCATGAAAGGAGAAGCTGGTGGTACATTTAAAAATATATATTTCTGTTGATTTCAGAGAGGAAGGGGGGAGGAGAGAGAGAGAAACATCAATGATCAGAGAGAATCATTGATCAGCTGCCTCCTGAATGCCCCCCTGAATGCCCCCTACTGGGGATTGAGTCCACAACCTGGGCATGTGCCCTAACCTGGAACCAAACCATGGCCTCCTGGTTTACATAGGTCAGTGCTCAAGCACCGAACCACATCAGCTGGGCTGATGGTACATTTGAAAAAAAAATTTGTAATCATCTATCACTAAAACTTCCTAGCAGTGCGAGGCTCACAGATATTCAATTAATAATTTTCAATTTAACTACTCTTAGTTATTGTGGTTAAATATAGGGTTCATTTTATAATGAATTGCTATTTTCTTGTAAACTCTGAGACTGTGAAGGTTTAAAAACCTGGTTAGATGGAAAACAGAATG
>NW_006287462.1:1398967-1399218 GCF_000327345.1 Myotis davidii | reverse complement strand
ACACAGACAATAGGGTGGTGAAGGCCTGGGGGATAGACTCAAAGGGGTCAATGGGGGAAAGAAGGGGACATATATAATACTTTTAACAGTAAGGATTAAAAAAATAAAAGCCTGCTTAGGATTCTGGGTTATAGACCTCATGATATCAAAGAAAGTATTTCTTCTTTAGCTACTTTCTACCCCATGTCCCTGCAACTTGGAGAAAGTTTGGTGAAAGATGCTATGAAAATGCTAACATGGACATTGCTGTT
>NW_006287462.1:1392114-1398484 GCF_000327345.1 Myotis davidii | reverse complement strand
CCCCCCCCCCCCCCAGCAAGCTATTTATTGTCTCTTTGGATCCAGTCTTTTCATTACTCTAAACAGTGGGGTTTAAAAAATTCTCTGTGAAAAATTAATTGGGCAGAGGGAACTTGTTATTAATGTTGGAAATATTTCATAGCTTTGACAAGAAGTGATTGATGAGAGATTAGAGGCTAGGAGATGTCTTCTCAACTTTTTTTGTGAAGTCCTAGACCCCTGTAGTTGATTATTTCAGGTTTCTTTTAAGCATTAGCCAGATTAAATATTTAATGATAGGTAAACCATTTTGCGTATTTCCTAAATTCGCTAACAGTTAATGACACTCTCTTCACATGATCTTTTCTAGTTAGAAATTTGATCTGTGAATTTTGTTACAGTTTTGACTCAGCATAAACTTAACTTCCTTATTTATGCCATGGAGGAAACAAAGGAGTCCTGATCTGGGTTGAAGAAATCGTCTTGAGCAGCTTCAGGGATAAAACTACTAGAGGAGAAGTAGGAAGAATGATGTTTCTATGTTATACCATTTGTGTATAGAGGTGCATGGGTAGGTGAGGGAATACTCAGGGAAGGGATACTCAAATAGTGCTTCTGCCTTCGTAGCTCTCACAAAAATGGGTTGCAGAGGGACTGTTACGTCACATAGCTTTAGGAAGAGAATGGTTTAAGCCTTTGGAGTTGGAGAGATAGTCAAGAAAGAGCAAAAGGGAAGTATTGTCTCCATGCTGATGACCAGGAGACTTGGACTTGCTGGGATGGTGATGGTTGAAAGTGGTTGCCAAGATGCGTTCACAGTATCTTGATGAAGTTCAGAATTTTTAGTCCGCCCTTGAAGGCCCTTCATCGCCACGTCCAGCTTCCTTTTCTGGCATCACCTTTTATTGAACTCTTGGTCCCTCCCAGGTACTCCCATCTGCTTGCTGTTGCCTGCAGGCATCTTCTTCCAATTCAAGTGTTCCATTTCCATCCATGCAGAATTTCCCCAGATGCTTCTGTCTCCTTTTTGCTACATTTTTTTCCTGCACATCTTGCAGCTCTCCTCTATCGCTCCTTCATTGAGCACTCCATCCTCGAGGATCAAATTACTGCATATTTCACTTATATTCAGGAAGCTGATTGGAGATTTGAGAGTTCCCCTGGCACTCATGAAAGATGTTAGTGCTACTTCTCCCTGTACTAAAAAAATACTTAAAATGTAAACCATGTGAAAGTCAAGGTCACATAATTTGATTTTTCTTACTATTATTTAAGTGCTATTTTGGGTATATCAGAGTCTTCCAATTTTTGGTACTCCTTCTGCATTGGTACTTTTCGCTGTAGTAAGGAACTGACTGTTCACATGCATGCTGTTTTCCTTTGGTCATGTCCAATCTACCCTTTTTGTTTTAAACTCTTTGAGAGAAGACATTGCATCTTTACTTTTTTTTGTAGCACTTTAACGCACTGTTCTCAAATGAGATAAATAGGTGCTGTTATCTTGAACTGCAAATATTTCCCACTATTATCTTGGAGAGAGTATATTGTGTACCTTAAGTATTTATGGAATGAATAATTATAAGTAAATGAATCAATAAGTTGGGAGACACTTGCTGAGATATCCTCTTTTCCTAAGGGAAAAAAAGAGACTTTGACAATTACAGAATCACTAGGAATAAGCCCTCAAATTCAGTTGGAAAAGAGGTCAGGGTGCTATTTATAAATGCAGAGAGAGGAAACGGTTCACAGTAGGCTATTTTGAAACATCTGGTTGTTAGTCTAAAAATGCAGCTCAAATTCAGAGGAATGGTGGAGTACACATTTGTATTAAATTTTCAGATTTAAAAATATAATGTATGTATGACAAGGGCACATATTATAAGTGTACATTTAAACTCTTTTTATTGAAGTATAATGATCATGCTAGCTTTGATCTGAGTAAATTAAACATTACAGCTATGTTCATTGTAGCATGCACTGGAATAGAGTCCCGATGAATACGTGCCTATGTTCATATCAAGGGTTCTCAGGGGGTCTGATTTCTCTTCTTCCTGCTGGATGTGGCCAGATTGCAGAGGGGGTGGGAGGGGGCTGGCACTGGGCAGAGGGAGCTGTCCAGGTGTTAGAGGCACGCAGCTGGAAGTCCTCCATAGTGATGCAGGCTTCCACTTATTATTACTTTTAATTATCCCCACTTCTGCTCTTGTAGGAACTTGGGAAGATGAAATCTTTCTCTGATTGCCCAAGATTTATGACTCTACTTTAAAGATCTCTAATGGAAAACAAGTCTCAAACGTTAGCCAATTAACTTAAAATCTAGGTGGACAGCTTGAAAGAGAAGCTGCGGGAAGCTAAGGAGATTATCAACCACGTAACTATTGAGATACCTAAAAACTCAAACCTATGTACTACTTCTGCCACTAATAGCTTCTCATAACAAGTAAAGGAATTGCCTTTTCTGGCCTTCAGCGGATGTGGAAGTGGGCATGGAGTTTTAGATTTCGAAAGAGTTGTATTTTTTAGTAACAGTAAATAAAATAATCAAAACAGAACGTAGAACAATCGTTTCCCTTTGATCCAAGCCATGAATGCTTTTGCCCGGAGACTATTTCCAACCTCAGCAATGCTTGTTAGTTGCCCTGTCTGTTTTAAGACCTTTATGCATATTTACTCATTTCATTCTCAAAACAGTCTTGTGTTGTAGGCACTATTGTCATCCCTGCTTACACATGACAACAGTGAAGCTCAGAAAAATACAGGAACTTCCCCAAGGCCCTGCAGCTGGTACACGGGCAGAGCTGGGATCGCTGATAATCACTGTGCTCTGTGTCCCAAGTCTAAAGCCTTCAGTAAGATCATCATTTTCACTACTCTAACCACATCTGTATTTTGCTAAATCAATAGAACTGTGTTTACTACTGTGGTAGGTGCTTTGTAGGTTTATGAGAAGAAGAATTTACAGTGTTATTTAAAAGGACTGTAATTTTACTAGGCAGGCAGAAGACTAGTCAAACCAAGTCCAATAATTTATTATGAATATGACCAACTGTAGTATTGTATACAACAGATGAAGTAATAATAATAATAGCCAACTTTATAATTCATGTCAGGTAGTGTTATATATATATACCCTACATATTTCACTTGTTTAATCCTAATAGAATCCTATTAGATCTGAGGAATATTGTCCTCATTTGACAGATAAGGAAACCGAGCTCCCAGGAAGTTAAACGGTCTAACCAAGGTGCACAGTTAACAAGTGGGAAGGCCAGGTTGGAATTCAGGCAGCCTGACTCCAGAGCATTTTGCTCCCTCCCTGTAGTGCGGACTTGGTAGAATTAATCAGTAATTAAGGGCAATGGAATAGGTAGGGAAGATTCATGGATGTGGTGGAACACACTTATGAGACTTGAATTGCCCCCAAAGGAAAGACAAAAGCCAAGGTATGTACGGAGAGTTTCTTTTGAATGAAAGCTGAAATGTTGGCCAGAATCTTCCCAGTGGTCGGCAAACTGCGGCTCTTTGGCCCCTTGAGTGTGGCTCTTCCACAAAATACCGATTTCTGCGTATGGGCCACGAAGTTTCAATCGCACTGTATGTGCACGCTCGCACGTGGTATTTTGTGGTATTTTGTGGAAGAGCTACACTCAAGGGGCCAAAGAGTCGCATGTGACTCGCAAGCCACAGTTTGCCGACCACGGTCTAGTCAATCTCCCTATCTCCTTATTGTGGTAAAAACACACATAGTAGTGAACTATTTTTAGGTGTATAGTTCAGTAGTGTTACATATGTTTACACAGTTGTGAAACAGATCTCCAGAACTTTTTCATCTTGCAGAACTGACCCTCTCTATCCATTAAACACCCCCGCACCCCGCTCCCAGCCCCTGGTAAACGCCATCTACTTTCTACTTCTATGAATTTGACCAGTTTATATATCTCATGTAAGTAGAATCAAACAGTATTTGTCCTTTTTAGATTGGCTTTGTTTATTTAGCCTAATGTCCTCAAGGTTCATCCATGTTAGTTGCATATTGCAGAATTTCCGTCCTGTTTAAGTATGCATGGTATTCAATTGTGTATATATAGCACATTTTGTTTATCCATTCATCCATCAACACTTCCATTCCCTGTCTTCCTTTGCATCACATTTCCAGTTAAACCTTTGCAACCACGGTTAAGTACCTTTTGAAACAATGCTTTAATACTTTCTGTTCTAGTCAAGCAGTTGTTTTGTTTTGTTTTGTTTTTTTCACCCCATCACCATTGACTGCTCTGGTAAGCAGTGAAATCTTTGGCTGTATTTGATGATTTTATTTTGGTTTCATACTATTATACTTACTGTATCAGTTGTCCTACATAGTTCTTTCTGCAATCATAGCTGCAAAATAAATTTTAATAAACTAAATTATGTGTTAATATTTCTTGATACAGTAATTTCAAAGATGTTCTCCCTTAATTTATTCATTGGCTCTTAAATCTCAGACAATTAAATGCAAATGAATGTAGGCTCCCATATTTAACCACTTACATGTACTTATATACCCACAATCAAATTGAAAAAGTATATAAAACTTGAGCTTGTACCCTAGCTGGTTTGGCTCAGTGGATAGAGTGTCAGCCCATGGACTAAAAGATTGTGGGTTCAGTTCTGGTCAAGGGCACCTACCTGATCCCCAGCCTCCCATGTGTGAGGCAACCAATCGATGTCCCTCTCTCACAACGATATTTCTTCCTGTCCCTTCCCTTCCTTTCCACTCTCTCTAAAAATCAATGGAAAAATATCTTTAAGTGAGGATAATTAACAGCAACAATAAAAACAAACAAATAAAAAACTAGGGCTTGATTTAAGTAGCATTTCTTTAGTGACTATAAGTACTTAGCTAGACAGAGGAGATAGAAAATATGAAGTCTTTCGTGTCCCTCTATTGTTAAATAAGTTGTATAGTCTTAGGCGGCATAGATGGTGGAGTCTGACTTAGAATTCTGGCTTCACTGTGTGGCTTTTGGCATGAGACTCCGCCTAAGGCAGCTGTGAGGATTATGGGAGATCCTCCACAGATGGTTTGTTAACACTCCACAAACATGGCTATTATGATTAATAAAATTCTGAGGGAGAATGAAAGAGGATGGACGTGTTTTGATGGATGGAAAGTAGTAGTAATCAAGGTAGAGAAATTGGAGGCGAAGGAGGTGAGAGCACAGGAAGTGGAGGTGGCCACAGTGGAGAGTGAAGGCCAGATTGAGAAAACTGGACTTCCTGTCAGGGGTTTGATGAGCGTATGTTGCCCCAAGCTAACGTAGGTGAATGCATGGCAGAGAGGAGGGACACTAAATGACCAGTTTTACCATGTTCTGGGGACTGAGCACTCTGGGTAGAACAATAAGTTAGGATCCTTGACCTGTGACCTTTTGCAACTCACTATATACTATGGGATGGAGTAATATGACAACAAGTATATTTTCTCCAAACCACTTCCTATTCTGCATGGCTGTGGGGAACAAAGGAGAACGTGTTGTTTTTATGAATACTTAGAGTTGAATATGTTGGTATTAAACAGTGGTTTTGCTTGATGTGCAAATACCATGATACCTATTTCTCGTGATTCTATTCTGTGTGGATGCAAAGGTGGAATTCTGTTAAGATCTGTAGCCTGAACTAGTTCAGCAAGTTATCCATATGGAGTGAGCCCCCTAATTTTTACTCTCCACAACAAGTTTATTAGCAATTTAAAAGCAGGAGCACATCTCTTACCTATAGTGCCTGGCACCCTACGGGGGTGATTAGTTGTAGAGAATTGGAGGAGTAAAAATGGTACCTGTAGGATGTCATAAATCACCTTTCCTCTCTACTGGTGCCACGCAGCCTTTATGACCAGCAAAGCATTTTCTTTCACGTTTTTGGATTTCCCCCGGGAGGTGGTTCCACTCTATTGAGAACCATCTCATTGTATTCTGGCAGACAGTAAACTCTCATTGTTCTTGCAGTCTGTAAGACTTGTATTGATAACATTATAAAGTTGCACTATTCATGTGGCAATTTAATATATTTTTGTGTGTTTTTTTCCTGAGGTTCCTTTCAGTCCTGTGGTTCTGTGATTGTTAAACCTATTATTTTGACACATCTGCAGTTTTGAAAGTCTCCAAGGTTATACTTCTGATTTTAAAATGGTGTGCTTTTTAAAAAATGGATTAAACTTATCAGCTAATTCAATTGTACTGTGTTAATTTTTCCTTCCCATAAGATATTGGAGTCAGGCACAGGTGATTCCAGAAGTTATCAGCTCTGAATAATTAATGACCTTCTGGTAAGAGACCCCGTGGTTTTACACTTTTCTTTCCTAGCTCAACAAAGGGAAATGACAAAATTCCACTGGTAATGGCTGGGGGTT
>NW_006287462.1:1375200-1391744 GCF_000327345.1 Myotis davidii | reverse complement strand
TTTTCCTTACTTTGGGGCATTGGGACAGGGAAGGCTCTCCCAACCCATGAGATTTTGTAAATCCCATGAGTGGCTTGTATGTTTCCAGCTGCCCCCCTGCCAACCCCTAACTCCTGATTTGATATCTTTTTGTGCTTAGATGGATTGGAGAAATCTGTATTTGAATCCTGTTCCTGCTCCTGAGAATTTTGGTTACCTACATAGACAAAACTTTAAAACTATGTATGCTTGCCACGTTTCGTCTTAAATTTCCTCAAAGCTGGGAAGAAGTTATTCAGCAAACATTTATTGAGCACCTGCTATATGCCTGACAGTGTTCAAACTTCAGGGCTAGAGCAGAGAACAGTAGACAAGATCCCTGCTCTCTTGCAACTGTCCACGGATGTCAGGTAGTAACAAATGCCATGGGTATAGGTAAAGCAAGGGTAAGGAGCAGTGAGGCACAGGCATGTGTATATACATAGGAGGATTAGGGAAGGCCGCTCTAAAGGGGCCCATTTGAGCAGAGACCTACTAAGGTGATGTAGTGAGCCATGAGTTGTGAGTATATGTTGGGGAGACAGATTTGAAAGAGATGCAAGGACAAGAGGTAAGGTCATGAGGTGGGAATAGGACTGAGACCAACCTGGTGGCGATTGAATGATGGAGGGGGAAAGCCAGAGAAAGTTAGGAAGTCTCAGGGAGTGACTTTTATTATCAAATATATCATCTGGCTGCTATATTGAGATATACTGTGGGGAAAGAGGAGGGGTAGGAGACCAGGATAGAATCAGGGCTATCAGCCAGGAGGCTATTGCAATGGTATGAGATAGAGAAGATAATGGTGTGGACTAGGATGTGAGCAGGGCAGGTGGTGAGAAGTAGCTGGTTCGGGATATAGTTCTGAGGTAGAGCTCAGTAAGGTAATAAGCTCATGTTTATTAGTGATGTTGCAAGCCAGGCATGTAGCAGGTGCTCCTGAATGCTATTTCCCTTCTACTCAGGATAGGATGGGCGAATGCACAACCACATCTGCCATGCCAACTCTTTGTATAATCTCTAAACATGTTATACATGTACATCATGCACTAAGTTTATAAACAAGTAATTTGACTGGAATTTATTGGGCAGTTTTTAAGGGCTGGTCATCATCTTGGAGGAGTTATTAGTTTATAATAGGCTAAGAAAAAGTAATTACAACTGCAAACAGTTACTTAGCATTTGTTGTGTGCAGTTGGTGTTGGAAATCCTTTACGACAGCCCTGTGAAATAGAACTATTATTATTCTCACTTTCCTGATGAGGAAACCGAGGCACAGAGAAGTCAAATACTTGTTCCAGTTCACAAAACTTAAAACTGGAGAAACTGGGATTTGACCCAGGTTTTTCAGTTCCAACATCTTGGCTTTTGTATTATCCCACTTCTGTAGGTTACTATTAAAAGACTAAAATATAATTTAATCCTCTGAAGTAAATGCTGTGGGAATATAAAGAAGAGGGTTTATTTCTTGTTCGGTAGAAACCTTGTGAAAGAAATAGCATTTGAGTTAGACTTCAAAGAATGGGAAAGATTTCAGTTGTGGGAAGATAATGACTGTAGTGATGAAAAGAAATAATTATAATGATGGAAATGAATGTTTGCTAAGCACTTACCATATGCCAGCAATTTTCAACCTTTTTCATCTCATGTTACAGGTATAGTAATTACTAAAATTCTGCGGCATACCAAAAAAACCTTTTTTTTTTCTGATCTGACAAAGTGTAGGTATTCTTTTGATTGATTTATAAAAATAATAATAATAGTAATTACCTACCCTTTTTTCTCCATAGTGACCTTTTAAAAAGTCAGTTGCCGCCCTAGCTGGTTTGGTTCCGTGAATAGAGCATGGGCCTGTGGACTAAAGGGTCCCGGGTTCTATTCTGGTCAAGGGCACATCCCAGGGTTGCGGGCTTAGTGGGACGCCTCCCTTTGTATGGCCTGTCTTTTATAACCACACCAATCTCACAGGGTCCTTGTGAGATTAAAAGGAGTCAATTGCCTATACTTGAATATAAGGATTTCTGGTACCAAGAATTAACCAATCACATGCAACCTTGTTATGTGATGTGACCAGTAAAATGGAACTCTATTAAATGACCTATATACTTATGGTTCAAGACAGGGCATTCACACTAGATGGCTATTGTGTTCACTGTTGTCATTTTTTTATTTGATAGTGTAAGGTAGTGGTCAGCAAACTGTGACTCGCAAGCCACATGCGGCTCTTTGGCCCCTTGAGTGTGGCTCTTCCACAAAAACCGACTTCTGCGCATGGGCCATGGAGTTTCAATCTTTACTGTACATGCACGCCCGCACGTGGTGTTTTGTGGAAGAGCCACACTCAAGGGGCCAAAGAGCCACATGTGGCTCGCGAGCCGCAGTTTGCCAACCACGGGTCTAAGAGAAAAGAGGTCAGTGCCCATGACTAAATAGTCAGTTATTGCATGCTTTAAGAATTCTTGTGGCACACCGGTTGAAAATTGCTGTCATATACTAAGCACTATTTTAACACTTACAGAGGGATTATCTCATTTAATCTTTACCAGTGCTGAGGTACTTTTGAGTGTTTCCATTTTATGGTTAAAGAAACTGACATACACATATGTGCCTGTGTTATCACTGGTAGAAAATGGGGGAGGTGGGATTTGAGTTGGACTCCAGACTTCTGGGCAGAGTGTTAGGGGGTTGGTTCCATCCTAGGAGAGGAGAGTGATGAGCTTCGTCTCAGGTGAGATGGCATAAGGCACATTGGGGAGCATGAGGAATTTAAAACTGTAATTACCAGATTTTGTTGCACATCCTGGTCATCAAATTCAGATTCCCGGGCCTGTTATTAGCACTTGTTGCTGTACAGCAGATCCACAGACCAGCACCTGCTGAGCCCCATCCTAGAGGATGGCACACTTGCCATTGTGCCCAAGTGGAGGTCAGAACATGGAAGCCTTCGATTTCATATTAAGGCGACATTTATAGTTAGGCATGTCCATCTCTTTGCCTCTGATGAGTGCATATGGGCTTTCAGAAGCCTCCAAAAAAAGAAGTGGTTCTGTGAACATCCTTGGGTGGTAAGACAGCTAAGGAGTCAGGTGATTGGAAGATGAGCTGATATTAAAGTTCACAGGATTGTGGGGCCTTTGGGAGGGAGCCTCTTCTGGGCCAGGAGAGGGAATCGGGTTCACTAGCCATATTCAGCATGTTGACCGAGAGTGGAGAAAGGTGTTTTGGGTAGAATATTTGCTGTATCCATCCCTGAGTCTGCCATGGAGGAAGTATATGTACATACTGCAAGAAGGAAAGTGTATTAAAACACTTACACACCAAAAAACTAACGAAATGGACTCAAGCAATTCTGCCATCCCCGTCAACCTCTCATCTCTTAAACATGTTCCAAGCACTTGAAGGATCCTACTTATATATTGAAGAAGGAGCTATTCTATTTAAGGTCAATAGGAAGCCTTCGCAGAGGAGGTAATACCTGCCTATTCAGAATTTTAAATAGTGCATAGAACTTTCCAAAATGTGTAGATTTGCAGGTGTAGATATAGCATATGAAAGAGGTATGGGGCTATCAAACAGTTGTTTGCCTTGGGAACAATAATTAACAGTGAGCTAAAGTGCGTGAAGGATGTGGGTAGAATGTTTGGCACAGGTTGAACTTGAGCCTGGAGTGAGTACATAGGAACGCCTACGTTGCAGGAACTATATATGAGGTATGTTGTTTGGCACATAATTGCTGTTTACATCACTAGTACTGTTATTATTGTTGTTAGACCAAGACCGGGCCGTGTTTATAGCACCATAAGAAACTTAGACTTTATCCTGTTGAGGATGTGGCTTTATATACCAAATTTGGATTTCACAGCTACATGGAGACTGGGCTGAGGGATTTGTTCAGAGGATTGCAGTAATCCAGGCAAGAAATATTGTAATGAAGGTCTGAACCAGGGCAAAGGCAGTGAGGATGGAAGAGTGTATTAGTCAGTTCTGGCTGCTATAACAAAATAACCATAGACTGCCTGGCTTAAAAAAACAGACATTTATTTTCTCATGGTTCAGGAGGATGGGAAGCCCAACATCAAGGTGCCAGCAGATTTGGCAATAATGATTCCCATTTTGTGACATGCCAGAAAATTGGAAAACAGGTTCATTTACAAAATAATCGTGTATAACAAGAGTGGCATATCAGAGATCTAGGTTTGTATGTGGTGTTGAGGTTAAACTTTCTACTTTTTTTTACTGACATTTTGTCATTTTGAGTGTGATAGAGGGATATCTTACTGATAAAGGCATTTCCTGCCTTTCATCTCATCGTTTTTTTATTTTTCTGCTCCTGCAGTGCTGCCTAAATATATGTACTTGGCCTCTTATCCGATACCTGCTTGTCAATATTTGCTGATATTTTAAATAGTTGGGGCAATAGTTTCTGGGTTGTTGGCATGTAAGACATGCAGTGTCTGAGAGGTGCCTTTTGGAGAGCTATTTTGAGGTATGAGCTCCAGAAACATTGCATTAACACTTGTTCAGATAAATTTCCCTTTTTTGGGTGTGTCTCATTTTACTCCTTCGTTATATGGGTGTTATGTGTATTCGGATTTTTTTCTTTTTATTAAACTGTAATATTCAGAAATTTGCACATATGCATTTTCACAAAGTGAACATAGCTATAGAAACAGAACCTAGGTCACTAGACTTTTGGAAAAGTTTATTGATGTCATTTGGGAGAAAAATGAAGCCATGCGAATCTGCTGTGTATAAAGGAAAATGTGACCTTTAAACGTTTTCCTTTTACTTTCATATCTACTTACTTCCTGTTATATACTGATTTAAGAAGTAACTAATCATTCAACTAGTCTTTTCTCACATGTCAGTGTTGTACATAAATGCTGATGCTTTTTTGAAATGAAAATTATTGACCTGAGAAATACGTTCTAACTGTGCTTGTTCAGAAAGTCTTTGAAGAAAGTGTAGTAAAGGAGGAAGTTGTTCATACCTGGTTGCTGTTAAGAGAAATTATCTAAAACTTGGTAATCAAAGAAATATACAGCATTATTCTTTCAATGCCTTGTTGGGGGTACTGTTTAATCAGCCCACCCGCAGGATATGAATTCTAATTCTTGTGTTTCACTTTCTATTTATTATTGGGTGAAAGCCCAGGACTGGCAAGCTACCTATTCACTTACAGATTTTTCTCCAGTAGATAGATAGCTCTAAAGCCTGTGATTTTATTACCCTGGAAGACATTAACCAGTTTGTTTTAAGTAACCTGCCAGTCTTACTCTAACACTGAGAGAGAGAGAGAGACAGAGAGAGAGAGAGGGAGAGAGAGAGAGAAAGAGAGAGAGAGAGAGAGAGAGAGAGAGAGAGAGAGAGAGAGAGAAGAGAGCGCTTTTTCTGATGGAACTGTGAGCCTGTTCCACAAATGATCTTGGAGCTAACTTTACCATCTTATTGGTTCCTTTATAAACAAGTCGAATAACATTTTTGACACAAGTTCATTTTATAGTCCTGTGAGAGTCATTTTGCCTTGTTGAAAATCATTATTTGATGCCAGCACAGCATTTTTGTCCTGTCCCTGCATGCTCTACCTAGGAGTTGACTTTCCAGGGCATCACAGTAATGCACAGATTCCAAACTCTCAGTGGGTGAAAGTAATTCTAAAAATAATGTTATAGTTTATCATGAAAAACTAGGTTCTGATTACTAAAATTTCCTAATAAATTAATTTGTTTTTCTAGGCCGGAGCACATAAAGCACTCACTATGGAGAAAATACCATTTTGAGACATTTTTCTGTTGCCGGTGAGAGAGGAGGAGCCAATACAGAAGCGCACCCTCCTGTGTGTGTGCCTCACTGTACTGCTTTTTATAAAGCAGCTTAGTGATGAAGCCACCATTATGTCCTCAGTCAGTGAAGTAAATGTCGACATCAAAGATTTCCTAATGAGCATTAATTTGGAGCAGTATGTCTCACATTTCCGTGAGTTTGGTTTTAATACCGTGAAGGACTGTGCAGCCATAGATGACAGCGTGCTACACAAAATTGGAATATCTCCGACAGGACACCGGAGGAGGATCATTAAACAGTTACAGATAATCTTGTCAAAAATGCAAGATATCCCAATATATGCAAATATTCATAAAATAAAGAAGAATGATGAGACTTCAAAGGGTCACCCCGCTCCATCTTCTGGCCAGGATACCTGCACAGAACTGTCAGATTCATCTGGCATTCAGACACCTAGCCCAGCGCAGTTGGAGACTGTTACAAAAAATCTCGATCCAAGTGACACTGGTGTGGAAAATAGCCAGTGTCTTAAATCAGATGATGAGCTCTCTCTTCCTAAACACAGCTTTCCCATTCATGGAGAAGGACACCATCTGAAATTCGGTTCCTTTCAAGATTCTTTGTTGGGTAGTGAAAATCTTCCAATAGAATCTTTGATTGCAAAGGAGACTGTGGATTGTACAACTAAAGAACAACCAACAGAAAAAGTCGATTTGAACTCAGAAGATGTGAACAAGCTTCCAAATGTAGACCCTGACCGCCTTCCTTCCCTTGGCTGTTCAGTTTCAGAAGCCAATTCTGGACATGGAACGAATGGTTTATTAGAAAGATCACCACCATCCCCTCTCTTTAACTTTCAAGGACAAATGGTTATAAATGATTTGTATGTTCCGTCATCGCCGTTCCTAACACCTATGAGAAGCCGTAGCAAGTTGGTTTCAAGGCCATCTCGATCTTTTCTGCTAAGACATCGGCCCGTACCAGAGATTCCAGGGTCAACAAAAGGAATTTCAGGGAGGTAAGAACTTTCATGATAAATTGTAAGTGTATTCAAGTTGGAGGAATTTAATTATTTTAAACAATTACATTTTCAGTGTTTAATTTTTCCTAAATTTGACTTCTGTTATTTTACCTATTTAACCTTTTCTTCTCTTTTAAAACTTTTTTCGTTATGCCATCTCTCTTGAACACTATTCCCCAGAGTCTGTTTCCAACTCATAACTAACTGCCTGGAACTCTTTCGCTTTCGCCCACTTCATCTCTTTATTTTATCTAGCTATTCCTTCCCAGACCTTTCCTCCGCACCTGGGATTGCATTATTCCATGAGTGCTCTTTTCTTTTCTTTTTTTAAATATATTTTATTGATTTTTTACAGAGAGGAAGGGAGAGGGATAGAGAGTTAGAAACATCGATGAGAGAGAAACATCGATCAGCTGCCTCCTGTACACCCCCCACTGGGGATGTGCCCGCAACCAAGGTACATGCCCTTGACCGGAATCGAACCCGGGACCCTTGAGTCCGCAGGCTGACGTTCTATCCACTGAGCCAAACCAGTCAGGGCATGAGTGCTATTTTCATATTTGAATTGCTGACTCTGTCTCCCTACTGAATTATTTGTTCTTTGGCAGGAGCCATGTTTCTAATGTTTGTACTTCTGCTTCCTGGTACAATGCTTGGCATGAATTAATAATTCAACAGACATCTAATGAGTACCTACTTGGTACTCTTGGTCACTGTGCTAGGTGCGAAGGAGGTGGTATTTAAAAACAAAATTCAGCCAAGTAAATTTGAAGATCTAATTGGCTTTGCTCAGTGATTAATGAATCGGGCAGCATCCCATCTAGCAAATAGAAAGGAGCTCTGAGGAGCTGTACACAATGGAAGACTTCTCTAGGCAGATGGAGGCAGGGCGAGGACGATATTCTAGCAAAGAATGGATTGTTTCAGGCAAGGTCACGTTCCTTGGGGAGTGAAGTCGGGGCTGTCTTACAGATTGCCTTACTAGTGCTGCACAGATAATTCTATATTATCCAGCTAAAGGTTTCATTCCAGGGAGAGACTGAAAGTGCTGTTGGGTTAGGTTTTGTGGAGCTTAGCACGGGTGACTCCATTTTGAGCCTGTTGTTTTCTTTTTTTAACAATATAGAGGAATAATGGAGTTTGAAGTGTGGTGTGGGAGACAGATGTAAAATGATGGTAACAGTACAGTATGAAACCAGGTCCACTAGAGATGGGAACTCTGAAGAGGGGCCTGACCAGAGCGTCGGTCATCGGTAGCATGAGGTAATTGCGGAGTCTGAGATGAGCCGACTTACAGCAGAGAGAGCTTTTATCTGTTTCTCAAAGCTGACACCTAAAATAGTCGTGGTTTTCCTCTAGTGTTGCGGTGGAATATTTTTTTCACTTAGAGCTAACACTTGTCTCTCTGCTGGGAGCTGTGAGGCTGTTCAAGTTTGGCTGTTACTGATGCGATACTGAAAGCTGTTACCGATTTCTTGCACTGGCCGGAGGCTGGCATTTCTGCAAGATTCCCCCTCCCACGTGCTCCCCACCCCCATCTACTCTGTGCCCTTGCTCTCTGGGACCTTTGGTAATTACAGCCTGAAATGGTGGTTGTATTTTCAAGAGAGAACATGGTGATTTAATATTTGCAAGAGAAAACATGGCAATTCATAAGACTGTTAATTTCAGTAACTCCCATTAGAGCAGCCACTCTTTGAGGACAGAGGCCCTCATTTGTTTGTCTACCTTGGTATCCCTACTGCCAATAGCAGTGTGTGGTATTTATTAGGAAATCAATAATAACAGTGTCATTATTAGGTGCTACATTGGCTTATAATTTTCCATGGGTTACCTAATTCTCACAATGGCCCTGTGAAGTAGGTAATATTCGTCCATTTTCTTACAAGGTAACTGAGTCTTCTGAGGTTAATTTTCCTAGGATCCCAAGGATAGTGAACTGGATTTCATTCCAGTGAATCTGACTTGTGTATAGAGGTATACCTTAGGGATATTGCAGGTTCATTTGCAGACCACCCCAATAGAGTGAGTCAAGTCCTTTTTGTTGCTGAAGAGTGTTGCCTTCAATTTGTAAAAAGAAAAAGTAAAAGAAAGGCAACATCAGTGGAGCAGAAAAAGCTAAGTGCGATAAAATGAGGTATGCCTGTATAAGAATTGGGATCTAGCTCAAGAACATAGAAGAAGACTAATTTTGGTATGACCCGTTATCTTTAAAAATATTTTGCTAATTTTAAACAAAGTAACCTTAGAAGGGCCTGCTGTGAGTCTGCACATTAAAATTGCATCTTTGCCAGAACAAAATCCTTTTGGGAGCCATCAGAGTACCTTCAGATAAGAAACATTTGGCTTAAGTTTTAAATAAGATGTGCTAGTTTTCATAACTTGAAAGGCTTGTTATTCCATTATGACCATGAGTTCTTGAAAATGAGAATTGAAATAACATTAAAATTGGTAGAAAATAACTTGATAGCTGCATCACAGCCAGATTACTTGTTGTAACCTTTCTTTTCTTCTTTGATTACAGCAGTAAGGGTAGTTACTCATCCGTGATGCTTAAATCATAAAAGAGAAAGTAATTAAGTTATTTTCAGACTTTACTGTTTATTTTTACTTGTGGTCCTCACCAGAGTTGCAAATAGTAATTGCACATTTAAAAAAAATATTACAATTTGACATTTAAAATAAAAATGTGGATTCTATGAACTGAGATTCTCTCCAATCAAATAACATCTAAATGATATTTAGTACATTCCTTGATGTATCAAATAAGAACATTTTTTTGTGGCCAATGCTTTCACCTAATTTCTTTACTAATTAAACTTTTCATATAACTGTTATAAGGAATATGATGCTAGAAGTGCTTTTCTGAGGTGAAGCCCTTTGTGCCCCACCGCTATATCTACACACTTGAATCTCCAGTCACAGGGATGGTTTTCCCTCTGCCTTGGGCATTTTACATGAGTTCCTGTTCCTTTCCTTTACAGCTGGGCTGGGTGGTGCTGTGCTGAACAAGGAATCGCAAGATCTCTTGTAAACGTCTACTCCTTGAGGGAGGGGTTAGTACGAGGCTGGAAGAGCCAGTTTCTTCCTTACTACCTTCACTTGGAGCTCTTCCTAGAGCTGTAGAAACCTCCGAGCAGAAAGCCAGTCCAACCAGCTGTCATTTCCTCTGGAGCCATAGGTGTGTCCTGTGATCCTTATGGGAAGATCCTCCATAGTGCTCTAGGCAAGAAGGAACAGGTCAATTTCTTATCCTCCCCAGCTGAATGATTTCATACATCTTTCATGCAATTATTTTTTTCTTGACACAAGTCAAAGAGCCCTCCCTTTTAGGTGTTTTGCCTCTGAATTTTTTGGGGGGACAGGGGAGGAAGGAAGCAGAGAGAGATTATTTGGGGAGAAGGATAGTATGCAAGGCAGCAACCCAGGTGTGTGCCCGACCAAGGATCTCACTGTGACCTCCTGGTTCATAGGTCGACTCTCAACCACTGAGCCACCCACAGGCTGGGCTTTACAATGACTTTTTATAAATTCTGTGAAAAAATAGACTGTGACATTTTGACTTGAACATCTAAATAAAACAAAATTTAGAGAATTAATAGTTTAATTTATTGTTAGAGGATAAAGCTATCTTTCTGCTTAATTTTTACAAGAAAACATGATGCTTATACTTCCTTATTTTTCATAACAAAAAAAGGCCCACTTAGAAAAAAAATATTTTTGTAAACTAAAAATAACTTTATAATAAAGAATAAAAAGCATTAATTTGAGCAAAAGAAGTTGCGGCTCTGGAGACACTGACTTAGGTACTAACTTCAATTGTATTCCACCCAGAGAAAGGGGAGGCGTTCTTTTACATCCAAAGTTTTCATCCAATTAGGTCCATTTTGTGTAAATGAGATAGTCAAATTAAACTTCTGATTTGTCCAAATCTCAAAATCCTTTTGGTTGGCACTATGCATTCTGATTGGTTATTATGGAGTAGTTCTGATTGGTCTTGGTAGGTCTTTGTCCATTGGTCCAAAGATAAAACTAGGAACTCCTTTTTAATTCAGTTCTGTAATGACCTATACTCAGTCTTTTATAGTTAGTCTGTTAGGAATTGTAAGAACTGAAATTTCTTTTTAGACAAACATTCTCTGAAATGATGGACCCTTCATGGTCTGTAAATTATTTTTTGGTGTGTCTGCCTCACTTAAGTAATAGGTAAGTGTAAATATAAAGGGAGATTTTTGACATTAATTAACTGGTGTGCCACTGCTTTTCTTGGCAATTTTAGTGATTAAATATATGTGAAAAAATAGCATCTGTAGGTATGATGGTGATTCTCCTTGATGATCAGTTATTCTTTTGCAGTTATTCTATATTGGTGTTTCATTTAGTATTATTTTTAAGATTTGTCTGCATTGATGCACATTATTTTGTGCAATAACTCCTGTGTAGTATTTTATTACAAGAAAAAAACAACAACTATTTTCCTACTAGGTTGTTGACACTTTTCACTATTACAAATGAAAAGTGTTTATACTCTTAATGGCTTTAAAAGTTTACCAGGAGGATCAACCATTATTTCCTCTAATAAAAATAATAATGATTGGGTCATTCTGCTGCGTGTTTGCATTGTATAGGACACAACTTATGCCCTTTAAATGCATTAGCTCATTAATTCTCAAAATATTCCTAGGCAGCAAGTCCTGTTTTTATTCTCCTTAATTAAAGGAGGAAACCAGGCTCTGAGCTGTTAGGTAACTTGACCAAGATGACAAAAGCATAATAATAGGAAGGATGATGACTCCTACTTTTCTGTATGGGTTTTTAAATTTCATAGATTAACCATGCTTTATATTTAAAATTTAAAAGCTGTTTGCAGTTTTCAGGCTAACTGGTGGGAAAATAATAAGGCAGAAAGGAATAAAGAACATGAGTTTTGTTCTCACCACAGGCTTGACCTTGACTTCTGGCTTTGCCTCATACTAGCTGTGGGATGAGGCCAGGAGAGCCGCATTTTCATTGTTGGTAGGATTAGGACACCAGGTCCTACCTTATAGGGCTGTTGTGAGAATGAAATAGGAGATGCAGATATATAAACCCCTAACATAATGCTTTGGGCATAATAGGTATTTGAATATAGAATAGCTTGTGATAATTTATTCACAATAATATAAATTGCTAATCACCAGTTTTAAAAACAACTTGTTTCCTATATTGAGTGAGTCTTTCAGCTACAGTAGATAAATGATCTTGATTGGTACAGTTGGAAATCACTTGCAGGTGGATATTGAATATAAAAATAAAAAATGATCACAACTATTTCTACATTTTATGACTAATAGTTAAACCAACCAAATATGCTTTAAAATGCCACTAATGGATGTACTTAAAATAGTTCAAAATCTTTTTCTTTAATTTGTATATTTTTTTGGTAAGGTGGCACTTATTAAGCACTGTAGTTTAGAATAGAGGTTATGGAGCTGAGCTGCCTAGGTTTGAATCCTGCTGGTTACTTATCAGCTGTGTGATCATGGGAAAGTTACTTAACTGCTTTGTGTGCCAGTTTTCTTATTTAAAATGCAGATAATAGTAGTTTTTACTTCTTTGGGTATTTGTGACTATATATATATGTGTACAAATATATCTATGTAAAATTTTACATATGTATGTAAAATTCTGATACCTATTTCTGGCATATAGTAGTAAGTGGTCATAAGAATTAGCAATATTTATTATCAGAGAAAGTTACCAAATATGTAGAAAATTTGAGTGCTGCTCTACTAAAGGGTTCAAATCATTAATATGTACATGTGTCAGAAACATACAAATTTGAGGAAACAATTATAGCTGTACAAGAGGCCCAGTGCATGAAATTCGTGTGCAGGTATGGTCCCTAGGCCTGGCCTGTGATCAGGGCTATGTTCCCTGACTGCCAGAAGCCGGCCCTGCCCCTCCCCCCCGCCGCCACCCACCCCTTGTTCCCCATTTGCCATCGGGCGATGGGAGCCATGGCAGCCTCCGGCCAGGGAATAGGACTGAGAAGTGGTCAGTGTGCCTCATAGTAACTGGTTGAGTGGCCGTTCTAGTCGATCTGCCATTAGCATCAATTTGCATATTACCCTTTTATATAGAATAACAGTATGAAGAATCGGGAGATAATGAACAAATAAAGGGTGAAGTATTTTGTAATCCTTTGTTAAACTTGTATGCTCCTCCCCTGCCAAAGACAACTTTTACCTCTTTTAAAAATATATATATGTGTGTGTGTGTGTGTGTGTGTGTATTTCAGAAAGGAAGGGAGAGAGATAGAAACATCAATGATGAGAGAGAATTGATTGTCTGCCTTCTGCACGCCCCCTACTGGGGGGACCCTGCATCACAGGCAATGCCCTTGGCTGGAATCGAACCTGGGACCTTTTAGTCCGTAAGCTGACACTCTATCCACTGAGCCAAACCAGTGAGAGCCAACTTTTATCTTGACTTTAAATAACAATTACTTTCTTTATTGAAAAAAAAGTTTATCTCTTAAGTATGGCTCAAACAATGTACAGTGGGGCCTTTACTTACGAGTGTCCCAACTAACGAGTTTTTCGTTATATGAGCCGTCTCTTGGCTGATTTTTTGCTTTGAGTTGCGAGCTAAAATTCGGGTTATGAGCCAGCTTCAGGTACCCCACCGCTAGTTGGCGCAGCGAACGTCACAGTGAACGCCACAACATCAGCCCAGCATCACGTGTCTCACTCGTTCACTTTATGATTTGACATACGAGTAATTTGAGTTATGAGCTCCGTCATGGAATGCATTAAACTCGTAAGTCAAGGCCCCACTGTAGTTTTGTTTTATAATTTTTTAAATATACAATAATACAGTGAGTATTCTTTTAGTCTGGTTGATTTTACTTAACTTTGAGACTCATCTGTGTTGGTGCTTGTGGTTGTAGCTACTTTTACTACCGTATAATATTTCATTGTCTATATCAGTGATGGCGAACCTTTTGAGCTTGGCGTGTCAGCATTTTGAAAAACCCTAACTTAACTCTGGTACTGTGTCACATCTAGAAATTTTTTTATCTTTGCAACCATAGTAAAACAAAGACTTATATTTTTGATATTTATTTTATATATTTAAATGCCATTTAACAAAGAAAAATCAACCAAAAAAAATGAGTTCGCATTTCACCTCTGACACGCGTGTCATAGATTCGCCATCACTGGTCTATACCATGATAGTCATTCCATTGACAGATACTTGATATTCTCAACCTGGTCTGGTATTTTGCATAGGTAGTATATGTCTTCATGCATATATAAATTATTTCTAGACAAATGTAAGTCTGATTTATATCTAATTTCCATATAAAATAGACTCATTTTAAGTATACTGGTTGATGGGTTTTGGTAAATACATATACCTATGTGACCACTACCACATCAAGATTTAGAATATTCAGTCACTCATCCATTCCCCCCTAAAAAATCTCTTTTGTCCACTTGCAGTAAATTATTCCCTGTATCCTGCAACTATTGATCTCCTTATGTCAGTTGTGCCTGTTCTAAAATTCCATATACATGGAATCCATAGCAAGTAATATTTTGTATCTGGTGTCTTTTACTCAGCATCGTGTTTTTGAGACGCATCCATATTGCTGCATGTCAGTTTGTTACTTTTGTTGTTGAATTTGTGTGACTGTCCCATAACTTGTTTATTCATTGATTGAGGACATACATTGGGTGGTTTTATTTATTTATTTATTTATTTATTTATTTATTTTGGAGCAAATCTATAGGTGCACGTCTGTAGAGTATATACATGGGAGTAAAATTGCTCCGAAGTGTTATTGGATATGATTGTCTTCCACTTTGGTAGGCAATGCAAAACTGTTCCTATGAAGTGATGGTGCATTCCTTTCGTTTCAGGCCCTCTACCACATTGGGTTGTGTATATAGGTGGGTGTATAGTGATATTTTATTATTTTAATTTGTACTTTCTGATGACTAACAAAATCGAACACCTTTTAATGTTTTTATTGGTTATTGACCATGCTTATATCTTCTTTTGTGTGGTGCCTTTTCAAGTATTTTACCCATTTTTTTTTTCTGTTTGTTGTTTTGAATTACATTTTCTGCCTTTCATAATGGTTTTTAAAAGTTATTTATGGACTGAGGGTATGAGCCTTTTGTTGAATATATCTTCCCATCTACCTGTTGCTTTTTTATTCCTTGATGGTGACTTATGAATAAAAGTTTGTAATTTTAATTTATTCAAATTACTAATGTTTTCCCTTAGGGTTGAACTTTTTGTGTCTTAAGTCACATGAAGATATTCTATTTTATCCTCTAGCTTTGTCTGGCCTGTCACTCTGGGATTTATAATCTGCCTTGAATTGCTTTCCATATATAGTCTGAGGTAGGCATGAAGTGTCGTTTATACTGTGTGGATATCTGAGTGATCTACTTATTAAGAAGACCATGCTGTCCTCATTGCTCAGGATTGACATATTTGTCTTACATGAAAATTGGGTCTGTTTATGGACCCTATTCTGCTTTATATCTGTCCTTATATCTAGTGCTTATTTCTCCTTTTATCAGTAACATAGTGTGTAACTACTACAACTTTATAACAAATCCTGATACCTGGTGGAGCAAGCCTTCTCGCCTGTTCTTCAAAAGTTTCTTAGTTATTCTTGTTATGTTGCCTTTTCATATAAATTTTAGAATTGACTTGTCAAATTACATACATATGTGGGCGCGCGTGTACACACACACACACCCACACCCACACACACACACACTCACACATTCACTCACTTCCGTAACTTTTTTGCATTGACTCTATAGATTAACATAGAAAGTATTGGCGTCTTTGTAATATTCAGTTTTCCATATATTCTTCCATTTAATTAAATTTTCTTTAATTTTTCTCAGCAATGTTTATAGTTTTCAATGTGCAGATCTTGCTCATATTTTAATAAATTTATCCCTTAGCATTTCACAATGAAAGTTGTCTTCTCAAACTATATTTTTTAGTTATTCATTGCTAATATTTAGAAGTATTATTGAACTCTAAAAGTATTTACCTTTTATCTTTGTGCCTTGCTAGACTTACTTTTTTGAGAAGCTTTCTAGTATATTCTTTAGGATTTTTGGCTTACCTGGATACCTTTTAACTGTAAGATACCTTCCAATCTGCATACTGTTCCTTTCTTCCTCTTGTCTTATTGTACTGGTCTGGACCTCTGAAATTAGGTGAATATTGATGGGAGAGCAGACCTTCTTGCCTTACTTCCAATCTTAGGTGAAGCCATTCAGACTTTAACCATTAATTATGATGTAGGTTTTTCATAAATGCCTTTTATTAGGTTGCAGAAGTTTCCTTCTATTCCTAGTTTGCTGAGAGTTTTTTCATGAGTGGGTGTTGAATTTTGTCAAGTGTTTTTTTCTGGATATATGGTCATGAGCATGCGATTTATCTCCCATATTTTCTAATTTAGTGACTACATAGATTTTTCCATGTTAAACATATTTTATTTCCTGTCATATGCTTATATTATTCTTTTTTGCTTTCCTGCCATGTGCTTATATTATTTTTTATTTAATCCTCACCCAAGCATATATTATATTTATTGATTTGAGAGAGAGAGAGAGAGAGAGAGAGAGAGAAAGAAAGAGAGAGAAAATCGAACTGCAACCTTATTTGGTAGAAGGGATGGCAGTTTAACCAACTAAGCCAC
>NW_006287462.1:1373777-1374595 GCF_000327345.1 Myotis davidii | reverse complement strand
TTGGCTGCTGAAACCCAAAGTACTGGGTTTGTGTGGATTCTATAATTGAAACACTGTTGCAGTCCTGCTGGCTGAAGCCCTGCTGGCTGAAAGCAGGTTTTTGGAGTTTGTTTAGCTTCTGTACTTGCAACATTGTTTCTTAGAGTGCAAGCTCAGAGGCCGGCAGCAGCAGGCGAGGAACCTTGGCTTCCTCCATCACTGGAGCAAGGAAGCCTCCTGTTTGCTTCAGCTGCCTGGCTGCCAGCCACCATCTTGGTTGGCAGTTAATTTGCATATCGCCCTGATTAGCCAATGGGAAGCATGTCAAAGGTACGATTAATGACCATGTTTCTCTGTTATTAGATAGGATTGGATTTTATTTGCTTTTTCTTAATTATTTTTGCATTCATGTTCATGGGGTCTATTTATCTAACATTTATATGTAGTTTTGTTTTTTACTCATTTTGGTATCAGTAATACTGGACTTAAGAATGAGTTGGGAACTACCCCCCTTCTATATTTTCTGAAACAGTTCGTGTAGAATTGGTGTCACATTTTTCCTTAAATGTTTGGTGGAATTCATCAATGAAATATCTGGACATAGAGTTTTTGTGGGTAGGTGATTAATTACTAAACTCAATTTCTCTAATAGATATAGGGATATCAAGATTTTCTATGTACTCTTGTGTCATATTTGCTAATTTGTATCTCAAGGAATTTTTCAACTTTATCTTAGTTATTTATTGGCATAAAGTTTTCTTTATAATCTGTAGTTATCGCTATCATGCTCATAGGATTTGTAGTGATGTTCCCTCTTTCATCCCAGATATTGGTAATTT
>NW_006287462.1:1367872-1372502 GCF_000327345.1 Myotis davidii | reverse complement strand
CCTGTACCCTCTCGCAGTCTGGGACCCCTCGGGTGATATCCACCTGCTGGCTTAGGGAGCAGGCCTAAGCTGGCAATCAGACATCCCTCTGGCAGCCTGGGAGCCCTCGGGGGATGTCCAACTGATGTCTTAGGCCTGCTCCCCACAAGGAGCAGGCCTAAGCCACAATTGGACATCCTTAGTGCTGCTGAGGAGGCAGGAGAGGCTCCTGCCACCGCTGCTGCACTTGCAGCCGTCAGCCTGGCTTGTGACTGAGTGGCACTCCCCCTGTGGGAGCTCACTGACCACCATGGAGCAGCTTCTGCATTGAGTGTCTGCCCCCTAGTGGTCAGTGCGCATCATAGTGACCAGTTGTTCCTGGTCGTTCCTGGGTGTTCCACAGTTAGGATCAATTTGCATATTACCCTTTCATTATATAGGTTTAACACTAAAAATGGCATCATGACTGTGGGGGGTGTGGGTGGAGGTGGAAGAGGTATTAGGGGGAAACGATGATGGGAAAAATAAAATAAAGAAAAAAAATGGCACCATGACAATTTCCATTGTATACAGTGGAAAATGTGCTTGGTTATATTAATGTAGATCTTAGAGGTTAGCAAGGACATATATATCTGACACATCACACTTTAAGAAATAGTAAATTTTTACTATTATACAAGTGAGGGTATATATAGTGAGTGCTACATCCGAAGAGTTTATTTGGGGGTAAGAATTATGAGCATAATTTTGGACCCTCAGAGAATAAAACTTAAGTTGTGATATTGCTTTAAAATAAACACATGCCTTTTAAAAAAACAATGTTTCCCATTATTTACATCTTTTCATTCTCATCTTATAATTTCCCCAAAAGATTCAAATGAGGAGAATTCATCTTCCATCTTTCCTTATGGAGAGACCTTTCTCTTCCAGAGACTAGAAACTTCCAAGGTTTGTTCCATTCATTTTAATTTTTTTCATATTATTTACTCTTCTGTTTATACTTGCTGCTTCATTTTCCTGTATGTTGTTTGAAGACTGTGTTATGTTTAAGAATGAAATTTTCAGTCAGTAAAATTCTATTCCATAAAATCATGATAAAATTTTATCTTTAAATATATATTACAAAAACAAATTTTCAGTTTGATTTCAGAAATAAGGGTTAGTGTGTGTTCAAAGTTTTGTGCAAGAGAAGTTAAAAAAAATTATAAAAAGGAAAAGCAAGCAACCCCTTCTCTCCCTCCCCATTTGCTTTGCATTATACCCAAATACAGACTTCTAACTAGTTACATATCTTAATTATTCAGTTTTAGTCTTTTCTCTTCAGTGTCTATGCTCTTTGCTATTTTATTTCTTGGTCATGATAAAAAAGAAGTTAGAAGACAAAAGATATTGGGAAAGTAAAAGTAAATAAATTTTATTCTTGGTTAGCATATTATGTTTTTTTTTTCTTGAAATTATGAGTTATTAATGATTGAAATTAGTTATTGAAAAAAACATCCAAAGGCTACTGTTTAATGGAGTCTTCCTAATTACATTGTTTTTACTGATAATTGACCTAAGCAATTAGACATTTGGATAATATAACTAAACCCAGATATTGTGGAACTTTGTAGAATATTGAAACCCTAAAAAAACTGTATGTATTTTTTTAATAGAAAAAGTCTATAAGGAATGAATTTTGGGCCCATGAAGAAACACTCAAAGGGAAAGCAACAACTGAAAAAAACTCTTTTCTTGTCCAATCAAGGTATGAAGTCATGACTAATGATGATTAATTCTTTGGAATAAAATGTTACACGATGTTGACTTCTTGCTCATATTATGTTTCTAAGAAAATAGTTTACATTGGTAAGTTCAAATCTTTTTTGATATTTTTTTTCCTTTGATTTTTGAAGAGTGGAAGGGAGGGAGGAGAGAGAAACATCGTTATGAGAGAGAGACATCGATTGGTTGCCTTCTGCTCATGCTCTGACTGGGGCCAAGGATCAAACCTGCAACTCAGGTACGTGCCCCTGACCAGGAACTGATCCTTCGGCCCTTTGGTGCATGGCCCAGTGCTCTAGCCACTGAGCCACACCAGCTAGTGCAGCAAATCTTTTCTTTTTAAATGCGTCAATAGCAGAACTCATTTTAATAATTGAATTTAGAGTCTGTAGACCAAGTGTGTTCTGTGACAGATTACTTTGGCCTTCCTCTAATTTGAAACCACTCTCCCCTTCCCAGTGTGGCAAATGCGTGGTGACTGTGATTGCATTTTAAGGATTAGGAGAAGTTAGTTAATCTGGAGGAGAAAGGAGCAGTGCAAAAAACTCTGTGAGTTTTCACAAATGTAACTTAGTACTTTTTTATTGAACGTTCTGCATTGACAAGTGGCTTGAAAATTACCCACTTATTTGGATCACGCATGAAATTAATCAGAATTTCTGAGGCTCCAACATAAATTTTGTTTTTCTCTCAGCTTTATTAGGACTTGGTTTACTGGTTCATTACTTAACATTCGTTTTATCTTCCATTTTATCCTTCTCTTTCTGAAGGCTGACACTGTTGTGGGTTTCCCTTCAACAGTTGAAACTAAACGTAAGGAAAATAGAAAAACTTAAGGAAGATACTAAAATCCTAGTTCAGCAAGCACTTGATAGGACTCTATTATAATGCATAACGTGGAAGGGGCCAGGCTAAATCATTCTTTAAGGAAGTTCTGGTTTTTAGAACACTGTATCCAGAAGAATGTAATTGGACCCCTAAGCATATGTTTTATTGATTAGAAAAAAACCTCCTTTATGGGTTATAGGTTTTATTATACATAAATTACTCAGTGACTCTGTTTTGTCATCCCTGAAATGTATAGCGATATGCTTAGCTATTATGAATGTGTTCCAGCAAATAGTATATGCTACACCACTCTTCTTAGTGTAACCCTGACCCTTTCTCATTTTCTAGCGAGCAGTGTGGTCTGGTTCTTCCTCATTAGTGTTGCAAAATAATACTAAAGCTCTCATCAGTCAGGACTCCCTGTCCTATTACGTTGTACTGGAACATAAGGTCCTGGGAGTGGAGAGTCAAAGAAGAGGCAAGGAGTTTAGAAGAAAGATCTCCAAAAACATACGTTAGTCGTTCATGATGTTGCCCAGGGACCAGGGTTGGGCTGGCAGCTTAATGGTGCTGGTGAAGATGTTTAAACTGTATTGCAAAGATTACAGCCAGTCTCCCATCCTTACCACCTGAACCCAACCCCCAAAATAAGCAGATAGGATTAAATGATACGCAAGAAAAAATATACTACTTCTCGTAGTGTTCAAATAGGTCTTAGGATAATGAGAGATTTGTATTTAATTTTCTTGGAAGAATTTTAAAAATTACCAGGTGAATTAATTGAATGCTAAGATTTTCCTGGTCTGAAATTTCTGCGGTGGGTTGTTTATAAATGTAAAAAATAACCGATGGCTTAAATGGCTAAGCACTTTGAAATGTTGACACTATTTTTTTCCCTTTAGCATATATGATAACAGGAAGGAGAATGTAAGTGAGGACAAAGTGGAAGATATTTGGATACCTCGAGAGGACAAAAACAATTTTCCGACGGGCGGAGCTGCAGATTCAGAATATTCAACAGTAGAAGAATGCTTTCAGAGTTTAAAAAGAAAAAATTCAAAGGCATCTAAATCCAGGACTCAAAAAGTATTGAACTTGGACCCTGTTAATAGGCATAGTTATCCCTTAAGCTCCACAAGTGGAAATGCTGATTCATCAGTCATTTCCTCAAGTCCAATATCTCCTTATGCCTGCTTTTATGGATCGTCTGCGAAGAAGGTTAAATCGGGCTGGCTAGACAAACTCTCTCCTCAAGGGTATGTATTTGTTCACTTATTTTAATAAGTAACATATTTTCAAAAATTCAAGTTTATCCATTTCTAAACCTGCAAGGTTGCTACTCACCCCCCTTCCTTCACCCCTCGTCACCATGCATACAGATTGTTTTTCTGGACTTTCAACATGCTTTTGCAAATGCTGTTGTTGAGAAGTAAGAGAAGCCTGTGGAATATGCTAAATGGAATGAGGGGTTGAGGGGTGCTGAAAAGCAGATTAAAACTGGAAGTTATGATTTCGCCTCTAGAACCTTAGAGTGAGTTTCTAACTTTGCACCAAAATTCACTGTTGTGTCCCAATTTGTAGCAAAGAAAACAACAACACAGATTGAGTTAGTATCATTCAGGCCACCCTGTTTGGCTTTTGCTCATCTCATAACAGTGTTCTGTTTGGGAATACAAGGCTTATTGTAGTTAAGGGAAAACACGTCATTGTTAGATTTCAGCCTTCACTGTTATTAATATATTGTTTTGAATTTTGTACGTTGCACAGAAGGTCAGAGTTCCCTGAATATTATACTTTAAAAAAAGACTTATCGTTCCTGTTTACGAAGGAACTTCTGTCCCTTAAGCATTTTATAGTACTGAGAAGTCTTTGGGGAGGGATTATGTTTAATTAGAATTGTTTTCTAGCATCTTGATTTTGGATGTCTCTTTGCAATACTTATTTGAAATGTTCCTCATGAATCATTAAGTTATGTTTGGATTAAACCTCTCCTGTTTAAGTAATTAGTGTGATGGATCTCTACAATGTGCTGGTTTTCTCTGCTATTCCCTCCTCCATC
>NW_006287462.1:1361025-1367652 GCF_000327345.1 Myotis davidii | reverse complement strand
ATGTTCATCATTTCCAGAAGGCCTTGGTTTGACCTGAAATAAATTTTATTAGCAAATAATTACCAGAAGAAGTATCAGCTGCCTAGTGGGAGCAGGTATTGCATGTCTTAAGAAAGCCAAAAGACCCCCAACACTTTTATGGCTTTTAATTATATGGTTAACATTTCATATGATTGCATCCTTCTAGCAAATTAGATGTTGAATAAACCAAAGTACTTCTTATACCAATTATTTTGTCTCTCTTCTTCCTGGTTACATTAGGATGATAAAGTAGTCAGCTGTGTCTACTTTTCATCAGTCATCAGTATTATTGGTAAATAGCAAACGTATGAGTCAATACTCAGATCATACACACTGGTGGAATGAAACAGTGAGCTCACATATTCTCAGCTCTTTCATTTCTGTAAACTTAAGCATTGAGGGAGATCCGAGTGGGCTTCCAAAATATCACCGGAAGGTTTTGCAGACTCTGGGTACTGAGCCCTCAGCAGCCGTGGTTTCCTGCATAATCTCTGGGGGCACCTTGCTCTTTACGGGGTTGGCATGTTTATGCTCCAGGTACACTGAGAAAGCGTCACCATCATTGGCCACTCCTGGGACAGGTAGAACATTTTCTCCCTCCTCTTTGTCAGAACTCTGGCTTTTCCTTCTTTCTCTCCTGAATCTGCCTAAGGTTAGATGCTGTAAGTTTTCTAGATTTTTATCTCTTCATGTTAGGAGAAGTAATTGAGTTTTCTGGCTTAAATTGTTTTCCCCCAAATACCAGGAGGAATGGATATAGGAAAGAAAACAGAGGAGTTTGTTATATCACCAGGAAATTTTTTAAAATAATTCTCCAGGATTATATTGCCATGACTGGAGAGAAACTATGTGTCACTGACCAAGAAGCATGTATTAGACCAGAAGTAGAATCTGAATTTTTCCTTTTCCTAATTAGACTCTGGCCATTGGAAGGGTGTTTAAGATGCTCATTAGTTAGACAATGGATACCTGCCCATTCCTTATGCAGAAGTTACCGAGCTGTGCGTAGCTCATGGTCGCATGTTGCTTTGGTGCAGGTCGCACTGGTTCAGATGACATTCTGAATTCCAAGAGAAGGTATTAGCAAACTTTTTCTGTAAATGGTCAGAGAATACATATTTTGATCTTTACAGACATGTGATTTGTATGGGGTATCAGCAACTCAGCAGTTGTAGCATTAAAGCAGCACAGAGACTATGGGAGCCAATGAATGAGGCTTTTTCAATGAAACGTTATTTAGGAACACAGACAGTGGGCCAGATTTGGCCTGTGAGCCATAGAAGCACAAAGCGGATGAGATGGTTGGCTAAAATCTTATACCATCTTCTTCCATCTCCCCTGGGCCCCAAATAGAAAATTATAACCTGACAGATCACAAAATAGAGAAACCTTTTTCTATTTCTCTATAAAACTAGAAGAAATAAGAAGCAGGAGCCCCTCCTGGACCTTTGCACTTGTTCTTTCTGCCTGGAATGCTCTTACCCGGAGAGTAATAGGGCTTGTACCCTATCCACTTAAGTGCTTGCTCTAATGTCTGCCTCCTTTGCTTTGAGGCCCTGAGCACCAAATTTGAAGTTACCACTGCCCCTCCCTCACCACCCCGTTACTCCTTTAGTTACTTTAGTTTTCTCTGCCCAGCTCTATACTAGATGACTTATCTATAATAATAAAAGCACAGTATGCTAATTAGACTGGACAAAGCTGGGGCTCTGAGGGAAGCCCGTGTCCCAGATGCCTGCTGGTGGCCGGAGGGAAGCCCAGGAACCGGGTGCCAGAAGGAAGCCGGTGCCAGCAGCTGGGGGAAGGAAGGCCTACTCTTGCATAAATTTCATGCATCAGGCCTCTAATTTATTTCATATACGTTCCCTGGGGACAGCATCTAGATTGGCTTTTGTTTACTGCAGTATCCTCAGTAACCACAATGTGCCACGCGATAGATTCTTTAATATTTATTGTCGACAGAATCAGTAAAAAACTAGCATAAGACATCATTTTTTTCTTTACATTTTTCTAGGGATTTTGTAAAACTGAACTCTGAACACTGTTGAAAATTTGCAGATGCCATTGATGGCGCTAATGTACATTTCCAGAGCAGTGGTCTCTTAGTGTTCTCCTTATAATTCTTTCCTCCCTGGAGACACTTACATGTGTTGTCAAAACACAGTTTAAAAATAGATAGCCTCACTCAGTTATCCTCCTCCAAATATTGTTTGAAACTGTTCTCAGTCATGAGTGACATTAAACAAAATAAATTCATAATCTGGATTTATTTCACATGGTTGAGTATCTATTTGCTTTTGAAATGAAAATGCCAGTTCTGAATTAATGAACAGTTTGTAAAAAACCACCAAATATTTAGTAAGAAAATAATTCTGTAACATTATGCAACTAAAGAAACACTGATCCCGGCTGGCCTGGCTCAGTGGTTGAGCATCGACCTATGAACCAAGAAGTCATGGTTCGATTCCCGGTCAGGTCACGTGCCCAGGTTGAGGCTCTATCCCCAGTGTGAGGTGTGCAGGGGATGGGGGTTGATCAATGATTCTCTCTCATCATTGATGTTTCTATCTCTCTCTTCCTATCCCTTCCTCTCTGAAATCAATAAAAAAATATATATTTTTAAAGAAATACTGAAACATTTCCAGTTTAGCTTAATGTATAAAGTTTATTTAAAAATTTGAATGATCCTATATAATAAAAGGCTAATGTGCAGATCGATCAAACAGTGGAATGACCAGTCGCTATGATGTGCACTGACCACCAGGGAGCAGACGCTCAATGCAGGAGCTGCCCCCAGATGGTCAGTGCGCTCCCCAGACGGTCAGTACGCTCCCATAGCGGGCCTATAGGGGTAGTGTGGCTCAGCCAGAAGCTGGGCTCACAACTGGCGAGCGCAGCGGCAGTGGCGGGAGTCTCTCCTGCCTTGGCGGCAGCGCTAAGCCATCAGTTAGACATACCTGGAGGGCTCCTAGACTGTGAGAGGGTGCAGGCTGGGCTGAGGGGATCCGCCCTTCTCCCCTAAGAGCACGGATTTCGTGCACCTGGCCTCTAGTCTAATTATAATGTAGCTTGATACTATTGCTTTATAAAATTGTATGGAAGAAACTTGATAGAATGTTGAACTTGGGTCTGTTATTACAACTAGGGCAAGCAAATGAAAAACTTAATAAATGGTACCTGTTTTAAAATACTCACTGAGTTTAGAGGTTAAAAAACCAATATGCCCCCCTCGCCTTTTCTAGCTGTAATTAATAAGCTCAAGCATTTCAGCAAATCTGAAAAGATGCAAAACTGAACAATTGGCTATGATTTATTCTACACTTTCCAAAAAAAAAAAAGACTGTACCCTATTATGTAATGATGTTTACTTTGAATTTATATTAGTTCACACAAACATTCCATCCATACTTTTGTTCCAGCCTTCCGGTCCAGTTTAAGTACCCATTGTTGGCCCTGAGTCAAAAAGTTTGCCCACCCTGGTTTAGAGGATAAAAAACCAATATGCCCCCCTTGCCTTTTCTAGCTGTACTAGTTTAGAGGTTAAAAAACCAATATGCCCCCCTCGCCTTTTCTAGCTGTAATTAATAAGCTCAAGCATTTCAGCAAATCTGAAAAGATGCAAAACTGAACAATTGGCTATGATTTATTCTAGCATTTTCCAAATATGTAATTCAGAGGAAGAATCCTTTGAGTTCTGTAAAGAGGGGAACGTGGTGTCATGTCTGTACCCTTTGTGGGAGATGCACATATCGAAATAGCCAAGAATGTCTGCAATAAGGAGACTCCTTTATCTTTAGTTTGCTGTTTTCTACTAATGTTGGTGTGCTCAGCATAATACACTGAGCATATTTATAAAAACTACCGTATATCTCCAGGAACTCACAGTTTACTTGATAAGTTCAGACGCGACTTTCTTACTTAGCTAAATTCTCTCTTTCTTTAAAAAAATTATTGATTTTTGAATCATGGAGAAGCATCGTGTGGTTATGTAAATCTGGGGCAGCAGAAGCTGACTGCATGAGGCTGATTCAGCAATTTGAATGTATACTAGCTGAAGAATTTATGGAGGCATGCAATGATAAGTGAGATGTGTGCTCTCCTTTTGTGTGTCTTCCATTTAGGAAATTAGAAGTAAAACATAAAGACAGAGTATTATAATAATAATGGTACAGACAGGTCAGGTCCATAGAGTACAGAATTGTGGGGTTACAAAGGGATTGTTGGGAAAACATTTCTTCAAAGACCTGGTCCGGAGAAGTAGCAGTTCACTTGGTCTTTGGAAAATGGATACATTTTGAACTGGCATTTTCAGATGAAATACTTTCTGGCTGGAAGGAGGGGAGGAAGGACAGGACTTGGGGCGCTATCTGGAGGATCTGCAGTGTGTGAGATGGATAGCAGGGGGAAGCTGGGGTTATTTTATGGGAGATGCAAGGTTGGGCACTAGGCTGAGAAGGGAGAGACTGCCAGTGACTTGCATGTTCTGGTTGGACAGAGGACGAGGGCAGAGGGAAAAGCCAGTGGCCAAATACCAAGACGAGGGCAAAGCCCAGACTGTGGTTAGGCGTCAGCTCACCCAGAAGCCAGTGGCCCATGTTAAATATGGGGATTCTAGAGTCCCTGGTACTTTGATATTGGACTTCCTGCACCAAAATGCTGACAAAATGTAGCTTTTTCATTTCTGGGAAGTGTCTTCAATTGCACTTTTGAACCTACTTTTGTGTTGTGTTACCCTATATTTAATACGGAAAGCAGTTTCTTACTTTTGACTGTTCTTTTTATAGTATGCTAGTATTGTTCCATGAATGCAATATATTCTCTTAATATCTCTGAGGATATTAATCTGTTTTTTTTCAAGTTTTCTTCTCCAGTTGAGCCGGTTTCTTTTTTTGGGAGGGAGGGGGTCATTCCCATCTTTTACCTTAGAGATGTTTTCCTCAAATGTTTTATTAATCTTGGGCTGTTGCTTTTTAAAGTGAGATATTACACAGCTGATTGGAACAGCCTCTGGTGGGTATGGCTGTCTGGTTTTCATGAGATGATGTTCCTTGGAGACCCCTCATGCCAGATCTTTTAAATGAATTCCTTTCTTGATGGTGATAAAACGATAAACAACTTTTTGGGAACTTAATAGGGAAAGTGGACTTTGAGTATAAATATTTATGACACAAACTTTCATTTGATTGTTTCTTTTTTATTTTTATTAAATTTATCGGGTTGATATTGGTTAATAAAATTATATGGATTCCAAGTGGGCAGTTCTATGATATATCATCTGTATATTACATTGTGTTTACCACCCAAAGTCAAACCTCCTTCGTCTACCATATATTTGACCCCTTTTACCCTTTACTCCTCCCCATCTCCCTTCCCTCTGGTAACGACCATACTGTTATCTGTGTCTGAGTTTTTGTTGGTTTGTCTTTGTTCATTTTTTGCTTTCAGTTTTGTATCCTACATATGAGTGGGATCATATGGTTCTTGACTTTTTCTGCCTGGCTTATTTTGCTTAGTGTGATACTCTCAAGACCCATCCATGCTGTCAGAAATGGTAGGATTTCATATCTTCTTATGGCCGAGTAGTATTCCCCTGTATATATGTACCACATCTTCTTCATCTAATTATCTATTGAAGGGCACTTCGGTGGTTTCCATGCCTTGGCCACCATGAAGAATGCTGTGATTCTGCTGTTCTTAAGACTGTCCCCTGCCTTCAGCCCCGCCTTCGTCTCCCTGTGCGGAGCCCTGTGTGAAGAAGCCCACATGGAAGAAACTGCCTTTCCGTTGAGGAAGAGGAAGGGCGGTTTTCCAGCCCTGCACAGCGAGGGAGGGAGCCTGGGTTGCAGCGAGGAGGGCACACACCTCTTTAATTGCCTTCCAACAAACATTTCTATCCTCAGCACCCCATTGCCCTTCATAGTCACTTCCCCAGGTGTCTCCACCTCCTGAGATTTTTCTGAGATTTTGTGGGTAATTGGTTTTCCTCTTGCTGTGATCAGTCGAAGGCTTAGCCGTCAGCTCTCTGAAGCCTCCTAAGGCAGTCCCTGTCCTTTCTTCTGCTTTCCACTTGCTAAATATCCCCGCTATCATCTACTCCGGTCAGTGTTACGCGTCTGCCTATATCGCCGCCATCTTCCTTCCCCCTTATTTGCTTTTTTAATTGTTTGAAGTTTTGGGAGAAGTAGAGGTAAACAAGCTTTTAAGTGATCGTCTTAACTAGAAACTGGTTAAAGGTTGGGTTTTTTTTTTAATTTTTAAATTTTTTATTTTTTTAAATATATTTTATTGATTTTTTACAGAGAGGAAGGGAGAGAGATAGTCAGAAACATCAATGAGAGAGAAACATCGATCAGCTGCCTCCTGCACATCTCCCACTGGGGATGTGCCCGCAACCAAGGTACATGCCCTTGACCGGAATTGAATCTGGGACCTTCCAGTCCACAGAGAAAGGCTCTATCCACTGAGCCAAACTGGCTAGGGCAGTGCCCTTTTTAACAACTGTATGGCAGACTGTTTTATACACAACCCTAGATTTATTTAAATTGATCCCTTTAGACCAGGGGTCCTCAAACTTTTTAAACAGGGGGACAGTTCACTGTCCGTCAG